>NC_090733.1:38187208-38197208 GCF_036898095.1 Palaemon carinicauda
GAGAGTCGTTTGCTTTGTTTATGCGCACAGAAATCCAGTTACGCATCAAGGGCGTGACTCGCTTAACCACCAAAGGATATTGTGGTCTCACGGCGATACCCAAGGACACCTTCCCGGAAATCTCCGACTGGCTTTGTGAACAAGGAGACGCTCCAATAGCATAGGACGCCCTCAAGACATACCTTCTGCAGCAGTACTCGCCCTCGCCAGCCACCCGTATATCAAAACTTTTTTTCAGCTCTCTCTACAATCGTTGGGGGACCAAACGGCTTCGCTCACCCTCAGTGAAATGACCAGTATTGCTTGGCTGGAACCTGCCGCAGACAGCTCTCCTCCTGAGGTGAACCTACTTCATGCCCATTAGGTATGCCGTTTACCCGAACCTGTACGCGCTGCCATACCTGATGTCGACAGTTTACCCATAAAGGACTTGATGACCAAAGCCGACGCTGTTATGGACAGCCACTTCACGACCTTCAAGACCTCCATCAACACCTACACTCCTGACAAAGAGGATACCTAATCAAATCAACCGAAGCTGACGTGAATGCCATAGCACACACACGCCTACCCAGTGACGTGCCGGAGCAGCGACAAAGCCACTCATCACATCGCCCCCAAACCAACTTCTTTTACAGCTACTTGCTGCCGCCCTGTGTCCTCAGTTTTGCTACTACCACTCCAGATTCTGGCTTGCCACAAAGAAATGTGCTAAGGATTGTCATTAGCCAAAAAACGTGTGGCCTCCCGTGTTTCTAATCTTTTCTTTTTACATGATGCAGGAACGGGCGTGCGATTTTTTGTAGACACGGGTGTTTGTCATTCTGTTTTACAAAGGGAACTCCTCAGAATAGGACGTAGTCTGTCTAAGTCTTCCAACGTCCACCCGGTAGTTGCCAACGGATCTGCGATACCCAACTTCTGTTATGCAAACCTCACATTATCGTTTAGAAACGGCAAATTTAATTGGAAGTCTCTTGTTGCTAACGTCACATTGCCAATTCTCAGTGCGTATTTCCTCTCTCATTTCCACCTTCTGTTCAATGTCGCCCATCAACGATTGGTTAACGCAGAGTCGTACTTGTCGACATCTCTTCAACCCGACCCCTCCAACCTTGCTCTCCACATCAGCACACCTGCGTATTCCTACGCCCACCTACTCACGTCATACCTGGAAGTTTTCCGTCCAGAACTTTGCCAAACACTCACGCCTCCTTCCAAACATGGTATTTATCACCATAACATGACAATAGGTCCCCCAATCTTCGCCAAATTCAGACGCCTGGCACCGGATCGATTGGCAGCTGCCAAACAGACGTTCGCCAAAATGGAAGAAATGGGTCTTTGCCAAAAGGCCTCAAGCCCATGTTCATCACCCTAAATAAGATAACTGCCTACAACCCTACTGCCAATGGAATGGTTGAACGTTTTCAACGCTCCTTCATAGCAGCTTTGATATCCCGCTACAAGGACTCCAACTGGTTTACTCAGCTTCCCTTGGTCCTCCTGGATCTAAAGACTACTCCTAAAGACAACCTGGATGTCTCAGTAGCTGAAATGGTGCATGGCGACCTGCAGAGTATTTTCCTTCTACAACCTCCTCCTCCGATCTCCAGCGCATAAGTCACATTGTGGCAAAATTTTCTCTATGCTGCCAGACTTACAAGGTCTCAGCGAAGCATCACATACCGACAGACTTGCACTCTGCATTGTACCTCTTCCTACGCAATGGAGCTAGCAAGCGACCACTAATGCCCCCTTATACACGACCTTTCCTTATGATCTGACGTAATCCGAAACCATTCCTACTAAACATTTATGGCAAAGAACTCTGGGTCTCCATTCATCATTTTAAACTTGCTTATCTAAAGGCCGACGAGCCTACTACAGTTCGCCTCTCTACAGTAGATTAAGGCACCCTATTTAACATGTATAGTATGTAATTTTTAGGGGGGAAGCCATGTACCACCCGTGTGTCACACGAACGTACATTGCAACGACATTTCTCTTTTTGGTAAATATCATCCTTTGTATCTTTGCTCTCCCCCACACTGACTGCCTACTGCATTATCAACTGTTAAGAGAACTGGTTGCAGTTTGACAAAAAATAGCATATTTGTATTTTGTGACCTTCTTACTGGGACCTAGTGTGTATATATACTCGAAGTTTCAAAATAAAGTTACCCAGTTGCATTTATCTCGCCTTTGACTCACAACCTACTCTTGGATCATCAAAATACTACGAAGAGCTGCAGAGTGTAATAGATGAGGTTCCAAAGAGAGATATGATATTTGTGATTGGTGTCGTCAATGATAAAGTTGGAAAGAAAAATCAGTGCATATAGAATTTGATGGGTTTTGAGGGTCTTGGCGATTTTATAAATGAAAATTGAGCACATATCATAGGTTTTGTTCAAAAAACAATATTTCATTTGAGGTGCTCTTTTCAAGCCCAAGAACATCCCCAGATATACATGAACTTCACCATGTGACAGTTATGAAATTGAAATATTTAACTTAGTTATTAAGAAAGAGAGCAGGAAGAAACTCAGAAATGTAAGAAGTAATTGAGGTACAGATAATGGTAGTGATCACTAGCTCCCAATTGTCACACTGAAATCAAAACTAATATCACCCAGCAGAAATGTAGATTAAATACCTTGGTTTGATACAACTAAGATTCTAGAAGAGGAACGCAAAGATATATTTGCAATTGAATGCAGGAATCGATTTGCAGTATTAGAGACTTTAAGATATAGAGAACTGACAATTATCTGGGAATAGTGTGAAATTAACAACATATATCAGTCAGTTGGCAGTGATGGTTTTGGACATACATACATATTAAATGATATATGGGATACTATAAGAAAAGGAGACAAAGATAAAAATTTATTGTTGACAGTTTTGAGACAGTAATGAAAATTACAAAGCTGATCATGCTAAGTATACCATTTTTTATAGTGAGGCCAAAAGGAAAGCCAAGAGTGACTTGAGAGAGTATTTAGACAGGAAAACAAATGAGACTGACATAGTGATGAAGTCAGGGAGTGGCTATGGTGTAAGAATAATTCATAGAATTATTAAAGAAATCGCTACGCTGTGGAAGGAGAAGCATATGCCCATCCATAAGAGAGATATATCTGTTATAAAAACAGAAGATGGACAAAGGCAGAGTTGGATGAAATACTTTAGGCAGGTCATGAATAAGAGATATGGAGGGAATAATTTCATTAATACACCTAAAGCTGAGGAAGACCTTGATATGCTCATGAATAAAGTCAGTGTGTTTAAAACCGAAGCTATCATTAAAAAACTCAAAAGACGGGAAGCCCCCGTATAGAATGGAATAACTGCTCAGATGATATAGGCACAAAATCAAGCGACTCACAGAACACTTACAAGATTATTTTGTTGAATGTGGTGTGAAGAGCCAAAATCTGATGATTGGGAGTTAGGAATGTTGGTATAAATAGCAAAATAAAAGCAGGATCTAATTAATTGCGGTATATATATATATATATATATATATATATATATATATATATATATATATATATATATATATATATATATATATATATATATATATATATATATATATATATATATATATATATATATATAAATATAAATATATATATATATATATATATATATATATATATATATATATATATATATATATATATATATATATATATATATATATATATATATATATATATATATAACATGCTTATTCTAGAGAGACTAGAGAGAAAGTGAGATGAAAAGATAAGAGATGAAGAAGTTATACTGACTGAATTCTCATTTTAAGACATTTGGTAGAGCAATGTGTAGGATAAAAAATCCACTTTTGATTGCATTTGTGGACTATGAAAAACCATTCGATAGTGTGCACCAGCCAAAGATGTTCTTAAATATGTATATTTGATTAAGTTTCTTCATGAGCATAGCAAGTAAAAAATCTATATTGATGCTATCCTATTTGATAAATTGCCAGGAAACGGAGAAGGAGTACTCCAAGGGAAAGTGTTGTCACCTTTATTGTTTTTCCTCCCTATGGATTTGGAATGCATAGAGCAGCAGAGGAGGGGGCAAAAGGATTGGACTAGAATAGTAATAGGAAACTATCTAACATAGAGTATGCTGATGACTGTCCTTATAAACACAACACCACAGGATTTGCAATGCTTGCTTACCAGAATGCATGAAATATCCTTTGAGGTTGAACTAAAGATAGCTATAAAAAAAAAAAACAGATATGATGAGAACGGAATATGCCGTGGAAGATGAAATTTCATTGTAAGAAAAAAGGATTAATGAGGTAGAATCATTTAAATATTCAGGAACTATGATCTTTTATACGGGGTCTTTAGAATTGGAATTTAATGATAGATTGAACAAAGCAAATCAGATAATGGGTAGTGAAGTAAAATCTTTAAATCCATTCTCATGAAATTACATATACATATCGAGCTATATATCAATTTAGTGAGATCGGTGTTACTGTATGGCCATGAGTCATGGTATGACAAGGACATAATATCCAACAGACTTTAGAGATTTGAGAACAAAATCTTCAGAAAAAATATTATTATATGGCAGGAAAGGACTAGAAATTAACTTTATGATAGAGTGCAATGTGTGGATGAGATCATGATGAGCTGTAGGTGGAGCTGATTTAGGCATGCTCCTTGCACTCCTCACAAGAGATTAATTCAACATAGTTTTTTTATGGCTTTACAAGCCACTAGAATAAGGGGTAGCCCCGGGTATAAATGGCTGAGGACTATGAAGCGTGAAGTAGAAGATGATGAATGGAGAAGTGTTGATTTAAAACCTCAAGATAAATACGTCTGGTGAAATCTAACTGAGGCGTAGGAGGAGACGATGATGATGATGATGAAAAACGATAAGATCAGTTTTCATCATTACAAAATAGAACATAGAGGCTATCTTTTCTGGAAAAGGATTATGATAGATTACCAAGAGAAGTAATGTTTTAGTGCTTGAAGAAAAGAAGAGCCCTGGAAAAGTTGGTTAGATTAGCAGACGAAATGTAGAGAAGAACAAGGAGAAGGGTGATAACACCTGTGGGGAAAACAAAAAAAAAATTAAGTTAGTGTTGGATTACACCAGGGATAGGCATTAAGCCCCTTTTTATTTTGGGGTTTTCTTGGGTGTGATAAGTGAATATATAACAAATAAAGAGTTAAGGAGTGGCAAGAAACTTTGGAGAGGGGTGGCTTGCGAGTAAATGTGTATAAGACTGAAGCTATGATCAACATGCATGAAAGTAGAATCTTAGTTATAAAACAGGTGGACAAATTTAAATAATTGGGATATATCAGTAAGGAAGGAGGATGTGTGGCTGAGATTGAGAATAGGATAAAAGAATAGCAGGTGTAGTGAAGATTACAAAGGTGATGAGAGTTCACGATTGGATGGTGTGGGGACAAGTTGAGGAAGGAGGGTGGGAAGGGAGTGAGGAGGGCTTGCTTGGAAACTGTTAGGGGAAGACCAAGAGGAGCCAGATAATTACTTGGCAAGATAGGTGAAGGATGATATGGAGAGATGATGTTTGGTGGAAGAGGACACATCAGGTAACCGATCCCTTACTGTAGAATTTAGAGATACCGGCGGGAAAAAACCTATCTTTTCTGTTAATGGCCTTACCATTTTCCAAAATGATAAACCCTTTTCTCCGACTGTAATAAATCTTCACATGTATCAAGGAACTAAGTATGACTGGCATTCCATATTTGTTAATTTCTGAGGGGCAAAGATTTGAGATCACGATGGCATATTCACTATTACCTCTATCTCTCTTTTCCTCCTCATATATATATTTATATATATATATATATATATATATATATATATATATATATATATATATATATATATATATATATATATATATATATATATATATATATATGTGTGTGTGTGTGTGTGTGAACCACAGGGAAAATGAAAATACAAAATATACGCTTAACTCCTGACTAGTTTCGTGATACTTCTTCAGAGGACTGATTTATTAAGAGATGTTTCTTTATATATATATATATATATATATATATATATATATATATATATATATATATATATATATATATATATATATATATATATATATATATATATATATATATATATATATATATATATATCACAAACACACGTGATTTTTTAATTAATGTAAATAACACCCACGAATGGCATTTAATACCGAATTCTATCTCGGGCATATATATCCACTTGGAATTCATTTTATGGTAACAGCTTCTGGCCGGGTGGAGATTCGAACCCCCACCTGTTTGGCTGGAAACCATGCCGGCAGAGACCCTACCGACTGAGCTATCAGTCGGTAGGGTCTCTGCCATAAAATTAATTCCAAGTGGATATATATGCCCGAGATAAAATTCGGTATTAAATGCCATTCGTGGGTGTTATTTACATTAATTAAAAAATCACGTGTGTTTGTGATATATATATATATATATATATATATATATATATATATATATATATATATATATATATATATATATATATATATATATATATATATATATATATATATATATATATATACTAACCATGCCACGAGACGCCATAAAAGTAATCGGGACCTAACGATACCCAGCTGTCAAAGATTTACCTGGCGATACATCAGTCTCTTACCAGTGAGCTTTATCCGATTTTCCGGCCCACCACGTGACCCAATTGGTAGTATTTCATTCAAATTACAGCTGGGTAGCTTTAGGTTCCGATTTCTTTTATGGCCTCTCGTGGCATGGTTGGTTTCGACCTGGCCTTTCATTAGAAGGGGTCAGCGTTCGATCCCAAGTATGAGGTAGAAATTTATTTGGATTTGAACACGATGTTGTTTTGATATTTATCCATATTGACTCATTAGGGGTAATTTGAATGAATTGCTATCAATTGTGTCACGTAGTGGGCCGGGAAATCGGGTAAAACTCGCTGGTAAGAGACTGATGTCTCGCCAGGTAAATCCTTGACAGCTGGGTAGCGTTAGGTTCCGATTTTTTTTATGGCCTCTAGTGGCATGGTTGGTTTCAACCTGGCCTTTCATTAGAAGGGGCCAGCGTTCGATCCCAAGAATGAGGTAGAAATTTATTTCTATTAGAAAACAATGTTGTGTGGATATTTATCCATATTGACTCATTAGGGGTAATTTGAATGAATTACTACCAATTGTGTCACGTGGTGAGCCGGGAAATCGGGTAAAACTCGCTGATAAGAGACTGATGTCTCGCCAGGTAAATCCTTGACAGCTGGGTAGCGTTAGGTTCCGATTTCTTTTATGGCATCTTGTGGCATGGTTGGTTTCGACCTGGCCTTTCATTAGACGGGGCCAGCGTTCGATCCCAAGAATGAGGTAGAAATTTATTTCGATTTGAACACGATGTTGTGTTGATATTTATCCATATTGACTCATTAGGGGTAATTTGAATGAATTACTACGAATTGTGTCATATGGTGGGCCGGGAAATCGGGTAAAACTCGCTGGTAAGAGACTGATGTCTCGCCAGGTAAATCCTTGACAGCTGGGTAGCGTTAGGTTCCGATTTCTTTTATGGCGTCTCGTGGCATGGTTGGTTTCGACCTGGCCTTTCATTAGAAGGGGCCAGCGTTCTATCCCAAGTATGAGGTAGAAATTTATTTCGATTTGAACACGATGTTGTGTTGATATTTATCCATATTGACTCATTAGGGGTAATTTGAATGAATTACTACGAATTGTGTCATGTGGTGGGCCGGGAAATCGGGTAAAACTCGCTGGTAAGAGACTGATGTCTCGCTAGGTAAATCCTTGACAGCTGGGTAGCGTTAGGTTCCGATTTCTTTTATGGCGTCTCGTGACATGGTTGGTTTCAACCTGGCCTTTCATTAGAAGGGGCCAGCGTTCGATCCCAAGTATGAGGTAGAAATTTATTTCTCTTAGAAAACGATGTTGTGTTGATATTTATCCATATTGACTCATAAGGGGTAATTTGAATGAATTACTACCAATTGTGTCACGTGGTGGGCCGGGAAATCTGGTAAAACTCGCTGGCAAGAGACTGATGTCTCCCCAGGTAAATCCTTGACAGCTGGGTAGCGTTAGGTTCTGACTTCTTTTAGGGCCCCTCATGGCATGGTTGGTTTCAACCTGGCCTTTCATTAGAAGGGGCCAGCGTTCGATCCCAAGTATGAGGTAGAAAGTTATTTCTATTTCAACACGATGTTGTGTTGATATTTATCCATATTGACTCAATAGGGGTAATTTGAAGGAATTAATACCAATTGTGTCACTTGGTTGGCTGGGAAATCGGATAAAACTCGCTGGTAAGAGATTGATGTCTCGCCAGGTAAATCTTTGACAGCTGGGTAGCGTTAGGTTCCAATTTATTTTATGGCCTCTCATGACATGGTTGGTTTAGACCTGGTCTTTCGAAAAAAAAAAGAAAAAAAAATAGGCGATTTGATTTTCAATTTTTACTTAACCTTGCCATAGTCTGTTTTATTTTTTTTTAATCTTTCACTAAACTCTAATTCTAAAGACCTCGTGTTAGACATAATTGTTCTTAAATACTTAAATGATTCTACCTCATCAATCCTTTCCCCTGCCAATGATATTTCATCTTCCATTGCATACTTCGTTTTAATCATGTCTCTCTTTCTTCTAATTGTCTTCAGCCCCACCTCGGGTGATATTTCATGCATTCTGGCAAGCAAGCATTGCAAATCCTGCACTGTTTTGCTAAGAAGGACACTATCATGAGCATACTCTAGGTCTGCTAAATTCTTATCACTAATTCAGTCCAATCCTTCTCTGACTGTTCTACACATTACAAAGTCCATGAGGAAGATAAGCATCATAGGTGACAACACATTTCCTTGGAATACTCCGCTGTTCACTGGAAACTCACTTGATAAGACTTTATTAACATTAACTTTCCTCTTGCTATGCTCATGAACAGACTTAATCAAATTTACATATTTAAGAGGAATTCCATAATAAGGCAAGACTCTCCACAAAGTAGGCCGGAGCACACTATGAAAGGCTTTTTCATATTCCACAAATACCATTAAATGGGGATTTCTATATTCTACGCATTGCTGTACATGTCTTAAAATGAAAATTTTGGTCAGTGCAACTTCTACCTATTTTAAATCCTACTTTTTCATCTCTCAGCTTTCCATCAATCCTTCTCTCCAGTCTCTTTAGAATAACCATACTATATATTTTCATAACAACTGACGTAAGTGTTATGCCTTTGTAATTATTGCAATAAGTCAGGTCTCCCTTTTTAGCTATTTTCACCAACACTCCTAACTCCCATTCATCTGGTTTTGCCTCTTTACGCCCAAATTTTACAAAATGATCTTGTAAGTAGTATTGGAGTCGCTTCATTTTTGGCCAGTATCATCTCACCAGTTATTCCATCATATCCAGAGGCTTTCCATCTCTTTAGTTTTTTGAGGATAGGTTCGACTTCAAACACACTCCATTCATTCATGGGCACATCAAGGTCTTCATCAGCTTCAGGTATATCAGTAAAAATATTCTCTTCATATGTCCTATTCATAACCTCAATAAAGTGATCCATCCAACGTTGTCTTTCATCATCTTCTGTTGTTATAATATATCCATCTTTCTTTTTCATGGGTATATGCTTCTTCTTTTTTGTCCCAGTCGAGATTCCATTAATAGTTCTAGGAGCATTTCTCACACCATAGCCACCGCCTAAATTTATAGCTTAGTCGGCCTCATCTGCTTTACTGTCTAAAACTCTCTCCAGTTACTCCTGGCTTTTCTTATGACCTCACTGTCAATACCGGAATACTTAGCATGCTTTACTTTGTGATTTTCATTACTTCCTTGAAAACTTTCAACAATCAATTTCTGTCTTCGTCTCCTTTTTAGAGTATCCCAAGTATCTTTCGATATCAATGGGTTTCTCCTTGTAACTGCTTGTCTCAA
>NC_090733.1:38202208-38227208 GCF_036898095.1 Palaemon carinicauda
TTAATTCATGAACTGGCAGGCAGAAACAGGTTCTTATCAAGCGAGGCGAGAACGATATATACAAAAAAACAGAAATAGCGTTACAGTTTATGAGATCATGAGTGAAAATCACTACCACCCTTAAAACTACATCAATGTGAAAAAGAGCACCTTGCTCTGGAGAGGTGCATTGTAGGTGGGTCATCTAGCAGGAGATAGGCAGATTTAAGTGGATCAATGGAGGCCCGGTCGTCTTTGCCAAGAATGTTAAGTAAAAATATTTTCATTGTTTGATGGATCACAAGGAAAAGGTTCCTGTAAGGGGGCGTTAGTGGCTGACTGCTGTGGTCATTGCACAAGAATATTTGTGACTCGTTATGCAAATCTGCCATTATGTTTTGCTTCGCTGGGGTCTTGTAAGTCTAGCGATATGGAGTGAATTTTCCCACAACATGACTTAAGTGTTGGGGATTGATTCAGGAAGCTGCTGACGGAAAAAATTCATCATGGCTGACGAACCGGTTACCATGCTCTATTTCAGCCGCTGAAATATCCAGGGTGTGCTTAGGGGTGGTCCTCAGTTCCAGGAGAACACAGGAAAGTTGAATTAACTAGTTAGATACCATGCAGTGGGACATCAAAGCTGCTTTTACGGTGCATTGAAAACATTTAAACATCCTGTTGGCTGCAGGGATGTAGGTGGTTTTCAGATGTAGGGTAATACTAAGGAGATTCACTAATGATGGCTACAATCCAGAGAGGAACATGGTACCCTTGTCAAAAGTAATTTGCTCAGTGATATGGAATCTCACTATCCACCCCGAGAGAAAAGCTGATGTTCATGTGGTGTGCATTACATTTGCATTGGGACGGCTTCAGGTAAATGAGTGGAACAGTCAATGGTGTTAAACAGGTGTCTGTGATGTTATGAAAACAGCAATGCTGAGGTTAGAGAAAGGTGCCCATACCTGAATCAGTGTGTTGATGTACTCATATAGTTTGACATGAAATTCAGACATGGACCAAAACCTTAGCAAACTTAGTAATGCTGTGTGCCCAAATGATCTTCGTCTTTAGTAGCTGGGCAGTAGATCAGTATAAAGGATGTGAAGAGCCATGAATTCGATCGAACAACTTTTGGCACATGGGAGTAGATATCCATGGTTGTGGTCTACCAGCATTGATGTCAAAGAGGAGAGATGCCTCGGAGTTGTCGAGGGGGATATCATCCCAACGGAGGGATGTGCAAGAGGTTCTACATGATTGGGTACATTGGGTTTCTTATTGGCCTTGTGTAATCTAATCCCAGGTGAGCAGCAGGAAATACCTTTCTTGACAGGGCATAAGCAAAAGGCTTAATTTTTCTAAGAACGTCTTGAAGGGTACAATTGTATTCAGCCATGGTGAAGAGAGGATGGCGTTAATAGGAGAACGATGCCTTGGACTGTCGATTGAAGGCATGATCCAGAGCCATGTAGCCTGTGTGAATGATGAAGGGCTGGCTATCTAAGAAGTGGTGAAAGTGACTGAAAACAGAATGGACCTTCGGCAATTCACGGTCAAAGGTAGAGTTGCCAGATTCTCCATTGAATAGTTTCTACAGAAGAAGGCCAATGGGTTGAATGAGCCATTGATCACCTGCTCTACTGCTGCACCAATAGCAACGTCACTGGCATCAGTGGAGAGAAAGGGGGTGGGGGCATTTGTCACGGGAAAAGTGATAGCAGAAGTGGTTGATAGGACATTCTTTGCGTTGCAGAAGGTCACCTCTTGAAGTGGACCTAAGTTCAGGTGTTTTGGCTTCCCTTTGAGGGAAGCGTAAAAGGGGTCAAGATTGGTGGGGATGTCTGGTAGAGATGTCTGGCAAGTAACGGTGATAATAGTTAATTATGCGCAAAATTTCTTGCAGTACTTTGACGGTCGAGGATGTGGGGAAGTTCTGAACAGCTGCTACCTATTCAAGGATGGGGTGGACTCCTTCAAAAGAGATGTAGTGCCCTAAGAATGGTACTTTGTTGGTACTAAAGGTACACTTATCGTACCAGACTAGAGGGCCCTTCTGTCGTTGGTGGTCTAGCAGGATGCATAGGTGATGGAGATGTTCCTCTTAGGAGGAAAAAAACACAAGCATGTCATCCACGTATGAGACACAAAAGGGGAGGTCTTCTAAGATGCTATCTAGGATGCATTGAAAAGTGGCCCTAGTATTATGAATGCCAAAACAGAAAAAATTGAACATGTGTGTAACAAAGAGGTGGTATGGTCTTGGGGATGTCTTTTGTGTTCATTGGCACCTGGTAATACCCTTTTAGGAGTCAACCGTTGAGAAAGCCTTCCTTTTATTCAAGTAGGAGGTCTCGTTAGCAATGTTTGGGAGGCGTTAGAAATCTGCTTCTGTCTGCATGTTTAGATGCCTGTAATCCCCAAGAGGGCATAAGGAATCATCCTTCTACAGGACGATGTTTAAGGGCGATGACTATGGGCTTGATGCCTTTTGGCATAGGCCCATTTCTTCCATTTTAGCAAAATTCTGTTTAGCATCTTTTAAACGATCCGGTGGGGGAACCCTAGGGGCATCATCATCTTTTTATACTGATAAATACCATGTTTGGTGGGAATTGAGAGCGGATGGTTAAGTTCTGGATAGAAGACTTAAAGGAACGACAAGAGAAAGTGGGTGTAGGCATCCGTGGGTGTGCTGATGTGGAGAACAAGGTCAAAGGGACCGACCGGAGAGGTGATGAGTAAGAATCTGCATTGACTAGCTGTCAATAAGCTACATCAAAGAGTATAGGGCAATGTTAGAGAAAACCCGCTCAAAGCATTGGCAACGTGATGTCAGTAACAAGAAAATTCTAATGATATTTAACTCCTCCAAGCGATTATATAAGATTCTTGTAACAATAGGTGGGCATCTCAGACTCACAGGAAGCTACCACGTGGACAATGGCATATTTAGACAGACTACGTCATTTCCTACAGAGTTTCCTTATCACCAGAAAATGGCAAGCATCCAAGTCTACTAAAAATACCAATCCCATACCTGCATCATGTAAAAAGAATAAATAAGGGTCAGGGGAGACCACTACAATAGGCGATGACTTAATTATATATATATTTTTTTGGGCCACTGACAACCGTTTGAGTATTTTTTCGCACCAGACACAAATCTGGAGTAGTAGTAGCATAACTGCAGTCAATGGGCATCAGTAAGTGGCTAATAAGGTCAATGGTTGGGGCGAGAGTAAGTAGTGTGTTCTTGGCGGCTTTGTTACCCACTACAGCATGCCACGGTGGAACATTTGCCTTTCCATATTCACATCAGGTTTAGTTAATGTTGAATAGTATACTTCCTCGCAAGGAGTGTGGGCAAAGATGGAGGTCTTGAAGGTGGTGAAGTGGCTGGCAATAAGGGCGTCATCAGTGGTTATAAGGTTCTTCAAGGGAAAAATATCGACATCATGTATGGAAGCGTGTGCAGGTTCTGGTAAGCACCTGAAAAAGTACCATGTTGCTTCACCTCATTATTATAGTTCTCTGCGGCTGGTTGCTTGTGAGTGGTACTGGTCATTTACCTGAGAGGGGATTGAACCCTTCTGGTATCCCATTGATTGTAGAGTCAGCTGAAATAGCATGGCTATACAGGTCGCTGGTGATAGTGAATACTGCTCCTGAAGATATGTTTTAAGGACATCGTTGTCCCCTTGTTTGCAAAGCCAATCAGACATTTAAAAGAAAATGCCCTCGTGGATCACTGAAGGAGCATAGTCTGATTTGGTGCTTGACTAAGTCACATCCTTGATTTTAAACAGGACTTCAGCACAGTGGAACAAGGTGAACACTTCCTCGCTGGTGAAGGGTGGCAGTTTCCTTGAGTTGGTGTGTGTTGAAGAGTCAGGTTTGGTGGCTGGCATTCTCAAACAGTAGGGCACAGCAGTGAAGGGTATGGCAGGAGGGATCGACTCTTCCAGTGGTCACCAATTGTGTGAGAGGTCTGTTTAATTGAGAGTTGAGATGAATGTAATTAACTTTATTTCAACAGACCACGAGTTTATACACAAGAAGAACGTCACAGAAAATCAAACAAAATAATTCATGAACAGGCAGACACAAATAGGTTGTTATCACAAGGGGATAGCCATCGATACAAAAAAAAAAATTAAAAAAATATGTTAAAGTATACGACCGTGTGTAACACATGTGTGTTATAGGTAATATTCTTCGCACTCCATGAGAGAGATTACTTCATATCTTAACTAGGATCTACAAAGCAGTAGTTTCATAAGTATTACTGTTTTCATCGATAAATTACTCTTTTTATTTGGCAAAATCGCTACTAAAAATTGTTGACATTTGGCAATAGACAGATAACAGATTTACTGAAAATATCAGAATTACTGAAAACCATTGAAAGGAGAATTGAATTTTTATATATTTAATGTAATTTATCATTAACTTACATGAATAAGAAATATGCAATATACAGAAACTTTAATTTTAAATCAGGTTAATTGATATGTATAAGGGAGAGCCAACTATATACTCCATCAACCCAAGTTAGTTAGCCTATTTATTTTTGACATTCGGTGTCAGACTTCAGGTGCCTTACTTCAGCCAGAAAAGCAAAGCCTTTCCTTCTCTACTGCAACCATGAAAAAATAAAGATGAACACTTACATAGATATGTATATCTGTGGTGAAGAAAACAGAAATATCTTTCAGTAATTATCGCAATATCTACAAAGGATAATTGGTGATTAATTAGGTTTTCTTCCCCTTAATCGGATGAAAATTGCTTGATACTTTATATGAAAATATAATCATATGATCAATTGTAATATTATTATCCACTCATGTACTAAGAAAAACTATCTGCTTAACTACTTACTCCTATTTTCTTTCATTAAAAATTCCCTTGATTAGCTATGATGATCCACTGAAAACACAAAATTATCATTGCATAAGAAAGAAAAATTTTGAGGCTTACTAACTGAATTTTATTTGTAGAATGACTGGAAATTTATAGTCCTAGCATTCCTAGTAGGAAATGCATGTTTTGAATTATGAAGGAAAAATTAAAAACTAAGCTACACACGTATAGTATATTTTTTAATTAATAAATAGTTAAGTGGACGCCTTTCGGGAGCGGTCATGGGTGAACGAATGGCCCAAAGATAAGTGGGGTAGTAGTTATAGAGTTAACTGGATTGTAACAATACAGAATGCATGAAAATTCTCAAAGTTAATTAACAAAATATATAAAAAACATGATAGACATACATTCATCACTGTTAGATTAAAATCTGTAAGCCTATTCATGGCTATAGCATATGCAGGACCCAGCCCTATGTAGTTTACAAACAATAATGTTATATGTCTTCTCTTATATATAAACCAGGACCCATAGATTAGACGGGTCAGGTTACGCGCCGGGAGACAGGGTCCGGGGCTTGGCAAGTGAGGTCAGGTGAGCCACCGCAGCTTGCTATCAGGTATATCTCCGGGCATGATTTGGATGAATATGTCAAATCTAATTAAGTGTAATGCTTCTGTTTTATGTTTATCTGATCTATAAGGATTTATTCTATAATCCCACTTGCTACTACTTAGTATTTGTCTTGTTTCTGAGGTTATCTTTTACAAGTCTTAATCCATAATCTGTTGTCATTTTGGCATATAAGTAGTGACTGTCGCGTACTATGCCTCATTCACAAACGTATATGCTTAGGGTAAACGTCTGTCTGAACACGTTCCTTGATTACAAGTTTAGGACAGAAAAATAACCATGCTAAGCAATTGCGCTGTGTATGGGTGTTATAACCCGAAAAAAGAAAGTCAAAAAGTTTAATCTAAAGATTCGTTTCTTCCGATTTCCGAGAAATTAATTCCTGAGAGATGCATGGATACAAGCATGTCGACGATCAGACAGGATTGATCCTGACCATGCTGTTATCTGCTCTATACATTTCTGCACAGATGATATTGCTAACCACCTGAAATCGCGTCTCCTTGGAAGAGAAACACCAAAGAATCAATGGATTTTTCTCTGCTGAAAAGTAATTATTGTACTCACTTGGAAAGTTTTAATGTTAATAAAAATATATTCAATCTAAACATAAAAGCCATGCCAGTTCTATGAGTAAGATATATTTCTTCTTAGATATTAAATGTGTTTATATATTTCCATTTAAATGTAATTTCATTCATGTCCCTATTTCAATATTATTGTGGAGTATTATCTTTCAAAAAGAGATAAGTTGTCTATCATTATTATTTGCTGCCTTAAAATCATCTGCAATCCACATTTTATCATTATTCTTCATTTACTCTGTTTTAGATTCTTGTTCAGCTGAACCCTCTAGGAGATCTGTGAATTATGAACGATGTGAATTTAAGAGAATTGTTCAAGATTTGATAAATGTAGGTAACATGTAATTGCATAACTACGATGGACCTAATTCTTCCGATAGAAGCAACAATCCAGTCATGTGCAGTGAGGAAATGCAGACAGCATTACACACCCAAGAACCCAAGATGGTTCCGAAGTAAGAGTTTATGAAGGTCAAGATTAAAATACAAGAGGAAATACTCTAACTGAGGAGGCAACTGCAAGAAGGAAGAGAACAAAACAGCTGGTTATACGTTAATGAAAAGTCTTATAAGAAAGAAGAGATAGAAGTGATATTCAAATCCATAGCCACAGAAACAAAGATAGATGCGTTATTTGATAAGAAAGAGCCTCATTAGTGGTCCGATAACGATGTTGCTTTGACTTTCACTTTACGAAGTTTTAGCCCAAAGTGTTACAAATACTTTTGAGAAAAAAGGTATACCTTTGCCTTCTGTCTCCACACTCAACATGAGGGCTATATTTTTCAATTGTGAGCCAGGGTTACTGATATCTGTAATGTGTTTTATGAAAGAGAAAACGGAGAGTTTATTATCAATGGAAAGATTTGCAGTTATGAGAATGGATGAAATGAGTCTAGAAAAAGCTTACTCTTATGATAGAAGCGTAGACATTATGTATAAACCTCATGATAAAGTTCAAATTGTGACGGCGAGGGGACTTGTAGGTTGTTAGAGGTAGCCTGTATATTATGCATTGGATGAATCAAATGTCCAGAAAGTTCTTCTATTCCTAATAGAAAGCGTTGAAAAGCCCAGCTATCATATTGTTTGCAATAGTGCCTGACTTAGGTTCTTCAAATCTCCGTATCTGGAAAAAATTTAGAATATCTGCAGAACCCCGGAAAACTTCTTTTAAAAACTGTGTCCAGACAGGGGAATTTTTACGTTTTCTGATGCACCGCATTTGATAAAACTTATCAGGAATAATTTTGTCAAGTCTGGTTTTAGACTAAAGGATGGGAGTTTAGTTTATGATTCTGCAATCCGTGAAATATGTAGCGAGAGAAAGACAGAATATACTCTTACCTATAAATTGAATGAAAGCTATTTCAACTTATTAGGGCATGAGAAACAACGTGTGAAACAGGCTGTACAATTGATATCCAGCACGACTGATAATGCATTAATCTAAATGGGAAAGCAAGGTCTACTAACTAACAGCAATTAGAAGGAGAGAGCAAACTTTACTTTCCAGGTTGACATGTGGTTTGATGTGATGAATTCATGGTGACAAAATATCCCGTAATGCTTTTGGTATTGATTATGAGGAGCAAATAACCATTTTGCAAGAAAAGATATATTACCTTGCAAACAATGGTGTCAAAATCCCACTTTAATTTTCTTGTATAAATTTTTTGAAGGGAATAATTTTGTCAAGCCGGTCCCTGATAGGTGTCTATGAAATGCTTATGAATTTGTATGGTGTGAAATTTATACCAGTAAGACGGCTGAATCAAGAAGTGCTTGGACACTTTTTTGGTTGCATACGCCAGATGAATGGGCCTTATGAAAATCCAAATTCAGTAAACTTAAAATTTTGCTTACGGAAGTATTTGCTAGGTAAAACATTTTCCTATTAAGAGAAAAAAGTCCAACAAAATTCAAAGAATTTGATATTCTGAATCAGCAAATGGAAACTACAGCAAGTGCAATGCAAATCAGCGAGAGAGAACTATCCGTAGAATTATGACTGACTAATTCTTTTTTTCAGAACAGTGGAATTTGACTTTGAAAATGAAAATGAAAATGAGGAAATAGTAGATTTCTGTAAAGAACCTGGCAATGAGCCTAGAAAATATAAATTACTGATATCTGAAGTAATAAAAGAAGAATCTCTTCGGTACATTTGTGGTTATATTGTAAAAAAGTTTGCATTGAAATATCCCCATTTAGGAGTTAAGGCAACAGAAATCAATGAAAACGTCAAATCCTGGCTTTGCACCATTAACATAGGTGGACTTTATGCCCCCTCTGACGAGTTCATGTCCCAGTTATCTATAATAAGAGAAATTTTCATAGCTTCTCATGGTGACTCTTTAAGAGAAGGCAAAGACTGCATAAAGTCACTAACTTCTGAAATGGAGTTATCAGGAGTCGATCTTCCCAAAGATGTGATAAAATATTTTGATAAAATCTGTTTTTTAGAATAAGACATTTGAACCTAAGATATTGTAATAAAGAAGAAGAAAAATATAGAATGCCGTAGTATTGAAAAAAGTTAAATAAATTGTAAATATGTTAACTATGTATGTTTGTTTATAGCAACAATTAAAACTACAATAAAATATCTAATTATTTTTTTTTTCTGTTATTCCTGTCAATTGTCAGAGCCATACACATGGTTTCCGTTAATGGTGACCTCATTTCTCTCCTCTCAGTGCTTAGTGTTTCTCTTATGATCAAATTGCTTACTTATAAACAAAGAGACCCAAATGCATGTTGAAAGTTTACCTGAGGCTTAGTTTTACTGAAGGAGTAAGGATTTAGCTGCGAGAGAAAGAATGGTTTAAATCTTATCTCTTTAGTACGATTATATACTTATGAACGAAAATAACGAACATAAAAGTTTTAACCCAAGCAGAGAAAGGAAAAAAAAAGAAAAATTAGTACCAGGAGCAGGTAGGCAAAGAAAAATAAGGGGATAACGGAATTAAGTGTACTGTTCTTGTCAATACTTAGCGCTGACCAAGCTCACCTGTCTCGGGTGGCTCACGTGATGACATCAGGGGAATAGGGCTTATTTTCGTCTATTGGTGACTTGAGCCGTCTAATGCATGGGTCCAGATATAAACTAAAAAGGGAGTTTTCTTTGTGTGTGTGTGAGAGAGAGAGAGAGAGAGAGAGAGAGAGAGAGAGAGAGAGAGAGAGAGAGAGAGAGAGAGAGAGAGAGAGAGAGAGATAATTATCATTGTCTTAATTGACTAGGCAAGAGAAGCAGGTCACGCACAGTCCCTCAGCCCTACCAGAGGACCTTTGATGTGGTTGAAGAGGACGATCAAGTCTGATGAAGTCAAGTGACCGCAGTATTAGTTCCCCTTTGACGAGACAAACTTTTCAGCGGGATTCATATTTTTTGAACGTTAGATAAGATGGCAAATGCAATATTTTCTATCAACGTAAAAGAAAGTCTTGAATTTGGAAGAGAAAGCGTTATGCTAATTCTTTTATATCCAAAACTTTCATTTTACTTTTATTGATTTGAGGCGCTAAGGTAAGGTAACTACAAGGGATCATTTGCTTAGTGGTCTCTAGTATGTCTTCTTTTATACTTTTATTAAATGTTTTGGAATATTCAAGATACTGAATTCACAGCAAATAGGAAAGCCATTCATGTTTATGTGTTTTCAGATATCGCAAACAACGTTACACCAAGAAAAAAAAAAATAATCATAAAAGTGTTCAGAGCGGAAATTCTGTAAATGATTACATAATGATATGTAATTATTTTCATATAAAATGGTAGGGTGTAAAATCAGTTAGGAATCAGAGGAAGAAATGTTTTTTATTTAAAAATTTCTCTGAAAACTTATTTTAGAAAATTATTTTTCTTACGATTTTCACAAAACATATTAATTTAAAAAAAAAATCAAACATTGTGTACAGTTTTAACATCTGAATATGTCTATCAATATAATACCATTAGACAAAAGCAGTATTTAGTTTTAGACACTAAAATTGAAGAAACCATTTCTTTTTTAATATAACAAATTCTTATAGACACTACTTCCCATTCTCAATTATTTGCTCCTCACTATTTACCACTTAAATATAAAACAGTAAATCCCATTTTAGATATTTCAGTATCTTACAAAAGGTGGCGAAAAATATATTCAATGATGAAAAACGTCTTTTATCTCTTCTACACTATGCCAGTGTTTGATATTTGGATGACCTAAACGTGACGAAACTCACCTAGAAACTGTAGAGAAGATGCTTTAAACCAGAGGTGTTTGTTTAAGACACAGAAATAGGTTAGAAAACTTTTAATCTTTAACTGCCAGGTATTATTCGGTCTCTGGTGTGTAGATTAAAATTTGAAGGTCTCGGTCAGTGGCGTCGGTAAAGCCATGCGAAACGTTGTATTTGGTTTTACTCATTATAATCCAATATACAATAGTCACAGACTGCATCCAAGAGTTCAAGATCCACTTACGATATTTGTCTCTAGGGTTTTTTTTTATCTAATTATTCATTTACTCTTCCTCCGAGAATGACTGGCATCTGTTAAGTCTCTGGGTGTTCTAATACGAAACTGAAAGCAAAAAGTTCAGATATCAAGTATTTAAACTTTCCAAAAGATGGAAATTCTCGATTGCGCGGGAAACAATCATGTAGTCGACCTCATAAAAAGAGCCTTGAGAAGATGTGATTTGTTCTGTTAATTTTCCAAACAGTGATATCATGGATGATATGAATTCTGATTTGCTATGAATTGAAATTCCCGAAATTAAGAGAATTTTGACAAAAGATGTTATGCCCTCCTTTTTCCTTTATGGAGGTACCTTTTTTTCTTTTTGTTACAAATTATTCCCCACTGCTTATCATTGAAAACAATAATAGTGACCAAATGACGAAAATATAATTCCAATTAATTTCCATCATTACAGTGATAATTGTTCACTGATAGGTTATCACCTTACGTGAAAGAAAATAAACATGGTAAATGTAGATTTTATCTTATATCAGTTTTTATTTCTTTTTTTCTTTTTTTTTTGTTTAGAAACAAACCGATATGACAAATTATCAGAGGAAAGGTTTATGAGGAATCATGTATGTAAGAATAGTAATTGATTTGATAAAGGAAGTGGAACGTGTATGTCATCGAGTGGTAGCAACAGTACACGATTCAGGGCCCTGTAATCTTAAATTTAAAAGAAAAAAAATGTAATAGACACTTTGTGGAAAAAAGTCTACCTTGAAGCTATGAGCAGAAAAACAGATATTCCTTTCTAAAGATGCTCCCTATTTACTCCAATTTAAATTCCTAACATGCCGCTCATGCATGGCAGGGGCAAGGGACTGTGACATTACCTTATCAAGCAGTACAATGCCCTAGAGACTGACCATATAACCAAAGAGGGCCCGGCAATAGCTGCTGATGACTCGGCATATCGATCTATAGGCTCGAACAAACCAACTATCGTTTTCTCACAAGGAGAGGGATGTTGCAGCGACCAAAGGATCTAACGAGTTTCAGTGGGATTCAAACCCCAGTAGGATGTTTACCAGTCAGGGACGTTATCACATAGGCCACCACAGGAATAACCTAATAGATTCTGGGTTGATGTTGCAAAACTAAGATAGAATTTCAGATCATCCGAAAAGAGAAATGGTAATGAATTAGAACAGAGTATGGACTGACTTGAGAAATAAGTCAATCCCCCTAAATGTTTATGGGTCAGAACGACAGCCTGTTAATTATGCTGAGCAGTGGCTGTCAAGAAAGTGCGGTGATGATCTTAATTTTCTAGGAAGAAAGTGGTTTTTTTCAAGAATAATCACTGGAAAGCAACAGCTTACCTCATATCGTTAAGGGCTGAATGATTTGCTATTATGAATTCTTCATCCATGAAAGGCGACAAACCCACTCGAGGGCGTTCGGCATAAATTTGGAGTATCAATCAAGTACAGTGTGTAAAATTATTAATATCATGTCAAAAGTAAGTATTATGAAATATTTATGTAGCCAAATCAATGGATTGCTAAAAGAAAAAAAATATCTCTATCAATTTCCAAAATGGATAATTCTCTCCTGCTACTGTCTTCTAGGCTTGTTTGAAACGCTTAAAGCGTCTTATCCTAATGCAGTAAATTTCAAGTAGAGACTGAAAGAATATTTGTTAAGGAACGAAATAGCTGTGATAAGTGAGATGTGCAATAGTAGTTCATGCGATGAAGAGAAAGACTGCCTTCCTCATACATTAGTAGCCAAGTGTTCATTTACATGAGGAAAAAGAGATAGTAAAGAACTAGAAATTTACTTTGAAATTTGCCTTAGTTGTCTCATTTTAAGAGATTTTGAATTTAATTAAGAATCATGGACAGTTGATGAGATTCCAGAGGTAATTAACTGAAACAAGCAAAGAGAATGAAATGCATGCAAGACTCAGTTCTAACACTGAGGACGAACCCTTGACGTATATGGGACGTTATAAACTTGACAAAAAAAATTAAAACGTTCAAAAGAGAAAAAAAAAAGAAAAAAAAAGGTCCAGTGTTGTTGGGAATAATAAATGTTGGATAGTTGTAATAAACACATATGGTCTTCATGTAACCTTAGATTATTTCTTTTCCAAACTAGGTAAGATAAGAGAAATCTATCTAGTTGTCCACGGTGAAAATTTGAAATGGGAAAATCATTGCATGAGAACACTTTATGATGAAATGAGAGTTGTAAAAGTGGCCTTACCTTTTACGTCATACTTCTTTGCAAAAATCTTCATATTTTGAGACATAAGAATTAGAGAAATAGTAATTTCAATAAAAAAAATCAAAAGATTACAGAAGTATAGATCGGAAATATATGAAAATTGTGAAATAGAGTAATTTATAACTTATTTATGAAACTTCAAATGATATTTCATTTATCTATGAAAATTGCAATATAGAAACTTAGTAAATAGATTTTAATCTAATTTATGGAACTGTATAACATTTTATTTATACTTTTATACAAGTAATGAACTGAAATTAATTTGTTTCATGTTTTCTTGAACGATGCTGCGTTGGTGAAGAGTGCTAGAGTAGACAACAATATATCATATTTCCATGAGAAAAATATCCAATAAGAAGATAATTTAATTAAAAATCGGTAAGGGGTGAATAAAAAAGGTAAATATGCAGGGTCTATCTCTCCCAGTACCTGAAGCAAACAACAATGCACCTTCACCAACTTTTCAATCCGCAACCTCAAAGCCATCAGGGGACTCGCTTCTGACAAAGGAAAGACGTGAAGGAAGTTCAACAGCCCGGAGCGAAGTAGTTGTGAGAGGAAGGTTTGGGATGTCATTGGAGGAAACCAGTCAATTATGTCTGGCGAGAGGAGATATAGTGGTCCTAGGTAATTTTTCCATTTGAATTGTGTTAGACCCGTGGATGGCCGGTGCAACGAGTGCTTATTTTTGGCAGGTAATCTAGCGTCTTCCGAGGATCGCCGATATGACGGACATAACCAATTCCATGGACGCACGCCTCGTGATGATACACGTTTAAAGGCAAGGCCGGTCATGAATGGCAGAAGCATGGGACAAGGATATATCACTATCAAGCAGGACAGTGCACTTGAGATTAACCATATGTTTATAAGGTCAGCGTTCAAGCCCCCTCTCCACCCAAGCTAGGACCAAAGAGGGCCATGCAATGGCTGCTGATGCCTCAGCAGGTAGACCAATAGGTGCCCCAAACACCAATCTCCCTCCTTAGCTCCCAAGATTATTAAGATTGCAACGACCAAATAAAGTAATGAGTTTGGGAGGGACTTGAACCACAGTTTGGCGTTCACCAGTCACAGTTGTTACTATATTGACCACCAGTGGAAATAAATATTAGTTGAAGTGTCTCAAAATTAATCCTCTATAGAGTTTCGGGTAAAACAAGATCAAGTAGCCTTCTACTGCATAATGGCATGATACAAAAAACAGAACGCTTCAAAGCGTTTATGTATTTCCTCTATATATGTATTGCCTCACACTGAGGGACCTGGGGGAGCCGAAACATAGATTAACGTAATAAGATGAAATCAAAGATCGCTCAACTATAGCAGACTTGGAATGCTAGGTGAAGGAGTCACACACATCTTTAAAATTAAATACACAATAATATTACCAATTTTTGAAAAACACTATTCACAATATACGTTGGGGAGAAATTAGTATTCACGTTTAAGATGAAAAACGTAGTGGCTGGATAGGTGCAGGTGAGAAGACTGCCGGACATTGGCTCTTTCAGAGGGTCAGGCTGGATCCTTGGTCGCTATGCATTACTATGCCCTGTATATACCATCTTAATTCATTCTGGAATCTTCCAGTTCAGCCATTTGGAAGGGTGGGGCATGGTCTATTGACGTCAGGTTGCCCTCTTGGCACTTTGATGTAAGGTCCATTAGTCACCCAACAAGGTAACAACAGCTAACTCCACCCACCTTCTATGATAACATTAAAAAAAATGAATAATTTTTTGTCAAGAACCTTCATGCATTTTCCAACCACGTGGAAAAATGATGAAATCCTTAGCAATTATACCTTGTGTGTGTCATGCATACCCTTTAACAAGATACATAAAACTTTGTAACCAATGTATGTGAAATGAATATATTTCTTTAAAATAATGACAATTTACTTATACTGAACTGAATGGAAATACTCCTAAATGAATGATGACAGTCTTATGTAATTCATATATATATATATATATATATATATATATATATATATATATATATATATATATATATATATATATATATATATATATATATATATATATATATATATATATATACTTAAGCTTATATGAGTAGAACTCACCTTATAAGCTGGCTATATATTTCTTGAAAACACAAATGAAATTCGTGAATGAAATAATCTACTCTCCTGACGACTAGCTTCTTAAGATAGATTCCCCAAAAAGATTATTTATTGCGAGCCTGAATTCATTGATTCAGCCCAAGATAAATGAACTGTAAACCCTGTTCTCTTATACATGATATATGCTTCAAATTAATACAATATGGATGCAAATATAATGACCATCTAGTATTTTATCAACCAAATTAAAGGATTTTGATCTGAATAAATGGTAATTTCTTCCTTTTGTGGTCCATTTACATAATGTCCAAACTTCCCCATCGCTGTGAGTACCCCAAGTAGCTCCTTTTCAACTGTCGAATAGGTCTGTTGACGTTTCTTCAGACGGGTTGAAGAATTTCTTTTTCTTCCTTCTTATAATAACATATCCCCAATCCCAGTGTCCGGCACATCCACTTGGACAAGGAATTTCTTGTTTAAATCCGGTGCTTGTAGTATCCGTTTCAATAAGTTAAAGTATACCTTGCTTTGACTTTTCCATTTCCCTGGGGTTTTGATAACGTAGTTCAGTTCTCTGATCTTCTCCAAAATCTGGAATGGTCCTTAGAAATTGTTGTTGAGAGGGAATCACCTTATCGGTAAGCAAACCAACACCTGTTGTTCTCCCATAAACTGTCTAATCTTACTTTTTATACCAAACCTTATCTTCATTTTTATTTGGCTCGTTTTCAGGTTTTAAAGGGAAAAATCTTTTATTTTTCTGATCCTTTTGCTCAAATATTTGACATAATCTCTATCCCTTTCCTCTCGATATTTCCATTTTTCTGCCAACAATTTAATCGGTCCTCTTCTTGTCCAAACACCATTTCATTGGGGCTACATCCCATTCATTCTTGATAAGCATTGCGTACCTCAAATAATATCAAATTTTGTCTGATATCTCATTCATTTCCTGTTTTGTTGCAGTATTTTGTTAACATACTTTTTAGAGTTTCATGGAATCTGTCTAATGCAAATCAGGTCTCCGGGTGATAGTCAGTAGACAGTTGTTGCCTTAATTCCAATAGTTTCTTTTGTGCTGAAAAAAAATTTGATATAAAATTTGTTTCTTGGTCATTCTGAACGATTTCCAGACCACCGAACTTGGTAAAAAAGACTAGTAACTTCTCAGCGATTACTTTGGCACTGGTTTTCCTCAGTGATATGGCTTCTCTGTATCTCATCACTGGACACATCAAAGTTAACGTATATTCGTGGCCTTTCTTCGTTACTGATAATGGTCCAACAATGTCGATCATTACCTTGCTGAAGGGACTTACTTATACTTCAATCAGGTGTAATTAAGCTTTTTTACTTACTCTTTTGGCTTTCCAACTATCTGGGAAACGTGACATGCACGTCAAAACTGGCGTACATACTTATGCCAAAAAAAAGTCTCTTCTTATTTGGCATTCCCAGGGATATTGGCGGGTCTATGGTTCCTCAAAAGTAATCCATCCTTTAGGTAATAACAGGTGGGAGACTGCTGCATCTTCTTCTCATCCACCATATTGTACAATAATTTTGTTAATGTTGCATGCTTCCATTGCAATCCTATCAACCTTTTCTAACTCACTCGTCCTACTTTTAATGCTAGGTTTTCTATTTCTTCCAAGTATATTGCTTCCATGTCTCTCTGTTCATTTGCCTAGCATTCCTCTTCTCTCAGGGTCTCTCGGACCTATCCTCTAGCGTACTATCAATGGAAACCTCTTCTGTAAAAAAATCTTCCAAGTTCATCGTTTGTCATCACACAACCATGAAACAGAATGGATAGTCCTTCTTGAGCTCAGTCGTACAACTATACTTCAGTGGTTTCTCCATTAAAATAGGGCAAGGCACAAACGGCACTCCACCAACCTCACATCCCACTAGGAATTCTACTCTTTCGATAGCCAATGAATCCTTTACGTCATAATCAAAAGACCTGTCACCAACTCGCTAAAGTTTCAAACTGCAAATATATGTAACTTCCTCACCTCCTATGCCCTTCAAAATGACATATTCTCCTATGAGAGACTGTTCCACCAGCGGGTGAACGCATTGTGTAACCACACTTTGATTACAACCTGTATCATGGAATATCTTGATCGAGATCCGCTCACTCCCATCCAGAGTGGCTAACACACCTTCATAAATATATGGTTTGAAGGCATCCAAGCTTTTTGGGGTAGTCCTGTTCGTCGTGTAAACGTTAACTGGTAGATTTTCCCCATTGACCTTTTCCATTTGATTCTTCGCCTTCTTATTCTGTGGAGTTGAATTACCCTCAATCACTTGGGCAACTGCTTTAGGCTGGTTCAAGCAACATTCCGTATTGATATATCCTTTTTTGCCACACTTATAACAAATAATATCAATCTTTTGCATGTCGTACACAACACCAGAATGAGGTCGATTCTACTATTTTTGTTGTGATACTGTCACATTCTGTACATTCTGCTTTAGGAGAGTACCAGTGGTAACTAAAATTACTGCCAGATCTTTGTTCAGAGAGCATCTATAATGTTTATAATGCTCCAAGAAGATTAAAATTACGCTGCAACTATTGAACTTATTCTCATAGTTATTTGTGAACAGATTTCCATGATTCGGCCAATACTTGACAAATGGTCGGAGCGACAGTTGAAGCTTCATACCCAAGGAGGGCTTACAACTGATAATATAATCTTCACTCAGCAAAGCAGCTCTATGAAGTCTCTTCACCTTGCTCTCTCAAGTACCTTATAAGCGTAATAGATGAAAGTAATTTTTTCATGCGTCTGCATATTTCGGAATCTTTCATATACACTGGCAGCACGCTCCTCTTAACTTCTTGATACTCTTTCATCATGTCCTGAAAAGAGGCAAAATATTTGTTGCCTCCTTTTCCAATTATGACTTTCTGCAATAACACAGGTCTTTTATCATCTGGCCATTTCATCATCGACGTGACCGTTTCAAAATGATTGAAGAACTCGCCGGGAGCTTCTTCTGTGACGTTTGGGATCAATCTTAGGGCATTCGCTACATTAAACATGAGATTGTGCATAGCAGGGGTCACACCTGTCTCAGTTGACAACCTTGCACAAGCATTCAAAAGTTTCAATTCCCTTCATGTCTTGCTTCTTCTCTCTCTCTTCTTCCCGTCATGCAATTTCTCTTGATTTCATTCCCCTTACATGCCTGGGAACTTTGACTTCTTCTCTCTCCATTTTTTGCCGTCTTGCAATTTATCCTACTTCCACTTTCCTTGCATGTCTTGCAATTTCTTTGGCCTCTTCTCTTTTTCTCTTTCTTCTCTTCTCCAAAAGGTTACAAGCTGCTGCAATATCTTCCTTTGACCAATTTCCTGAGATTATCAATGCTTCTAAGAGTAGACATTTGATTTAGGTTTTAATCATTAACCAGTTGCATAGCCAACACCTGCCATTGAAATAGTGAGCCACTGAGTTCTAGTTATATTAGCTTCCAACAATTTCAGAATAGTTGGGTTTTCCAAAAACTCCTCCAAAAAATATATCCCAACAATACACATAATCATATCAACACTAAAGTAGTCAAGCCTTTAATCAAATCACGGCCGCGTTACCACAATAATTGAATACAGACTCGCTCGATCCTGTGGTATGAGCAGTAAAAAATATATATTACAACTAACGAAAATACGTAAATTTCCAAGCTCGAAAACTCATTTGCTTTATATTACATAATCTGATACCCAAAAGAAAACATCCAGGCTCTGAAAAAAATATGCAACACGCAGACGGTGATATATTTGAACACTGGATATCGAAGAGGTCTGTTCACTTCACACTCAAAACAAAACTAAGTTATTACCTTACTTTTACGAAACCTATTCTAAAACTAACGTCTACACCTCCAAATTATTTACCCTGTCCGACTGCTAACCTTGTAAGACCTTCTACATATTTTGAGTTGTGCCCAATATATCCGCCACCTTATGGTTTCCGGGTAAACACATTAGTGGACAGTTTAGATATAGATAGAAATAAAGTGTTTCTATGTAAGATAACATCAACCCCTCCTTGTAAATTACCAAATATATCTTTTTGTAAATATATTATTGCTATAAAAAAGAACATGACTTACTACGAAGGCAGATTGCTTTTTATGGGACATGTTGAAGAACATAGGGAATCATCTTCTATATGTATACTGATGGCTCCAAATCTGATACTGGCGTTAAATTTGGAGTATATAGTAGTGCTTTTAATTGTAGGTGCACTTCCTCTGACATCCTCTATATTTACTGCCGAATTAATTATATTGCATACTAACTACTATTGCGAAGATAGCATTACAAGGCAAGGGCAATTTCACAATTTTTAGTGTTGCAAGAAGCGTTCTACAGTCTTTAAAACTTTTACTTTCAATAACCCTCTAGCTTTAAAGATTTTAGAAGGGCTTTCGATTATTGGTATGAGAGGTATAACAGTTAGATGTTTTGGGGTTCTAGCACACATAGGTGTGCCTGGATATGAGAGGGCGTATTTACTGGCAAAGACTGCTGCAGCGTAATTGCTACCAAAAATGTGTCCCATTATTTATAATTATTTTTTTTACCTACAATTAAGAGTTTTATTCATAATAATTGACACAGCATTTTGACGGTTTATTTGAAAATAAGATAAGTGAAATAGGTAATGTTTTATCCCCTTTGAGGTATAACGGGATGTCCCAAAAGTGGGAGACTACTCTTTGTCATCTCCACATTGTCACACTCGCATGACACATGAGATTTGCTGGATGGCCAACATGATGTGTCCTAAATTGCTTGTGGTATTTTTAGCTTTATCACAGAAGGTCCTCTCGGAGTCAATGACCTCAGATATCTGGATACCTAAAAAACTCAAATTAAATATTCAATCAATGTATATATATATAAATATATATATATATATATATATATATATATATATATATATATATATATATATATATATATATATATATATATATATATATATATATATAGTGAAGGGATAGGTGCAAAGTGCTGAAATAATTATTGGTGATTGAAATAATAGAGTCTTTAAAATTTAATGATAATTCAAAAAATTATACATTCACTAATTCCATTAGAAATTAATTCATGTAAAGGTTTACTTTTACCAGATAATGAAAAAAGATGACACTTCAACACTACTTCATAGTAAATAAACAGTGATTACACTTACATATGCGTAACTATTACGCTTACACCCTTAAGGCTCACAAAAGGTTACTGAACAGTTAAGAAAAAATAAATACAATTTACTTTTTACCCAAATCTCACAGGACTTGTCACAAAAAATATCATGTAAAACATAATTACATTAACATCCTTCAATTTTAAATTAAACACACAATAATATCACCAATGTTTGAAGAAGACTATACAGAGTTTACATGGGAGAAAAATCACTATTGAGCTTTGAGAGGGAAAACGTAGTGACTGGATAAATTCTGGAGATAGGACTGCCGGATGTAAGCTCTTTCAGAGGGTCAGGCTGGATCTCTGCTTGCTATGCATAACTAGGCCGGATATATATCATCTGAATTCATTCTTAAATCTTCCCGTTCAGCCTTCTGGAAGCATGGGGGAATGGTGTAGTGGGGGCCTTTCCCAATCATAGGTTGCCAACTTGAAAGTTTGATGTAGGGTCCTTTAGTTGCTCAACAAGCCATCACTCTCGGGTAACTCCACCTAGCTGCTATCATAACATTGAATAAAAAAATAATTTTTAGTCCAGAACCTTCATTCATTTTCCAACCACGTGGAAACATGACTAAATCCATAGCGATTATACCTTGCATGTGTCGTAAGTACCTTTTGGTAATATTACATAAGACTTCGTAACCACACTACGTGATAAGAAAATTTTGTTCTTTAAAATAACTTAAATATACATATAAGGAGCTAAATGAAAATATAACTAAAGAAATGACGACAGTCTTTTATAATTTACATATATTTACTTAATCCTACATGAGAGCAATTCCACTCATGAGCTGGCTATACATCTCTTAAATACAAAAATGAAATATGTGAATAACATAACTTTATATATATATATATATATATATATATATATATATATATATATATATATATATATATATATATATATATATATATATATATATATCCTGGTCCAAGATATATATATATATATATATATATATATATATATATATATATATATATATATATATATATATATATATATATCCTGGTCCCGGATACTTGTATGACATGGGCCTTACCACTTACCCATGAAGAAAGAGAAAAGTCAATGACAATTCTTTTGTACATATACCTGTCGAATTCTAGTTTTTTTAACTTAGAAGAATTTAAATGAACCCATCTTCACCAGCGTAGCTAATTGTTAGGTTTGTAACCTGGCTTTCGATTGATAATAAATTGTGCACATTTAAACGTGGTTTTTATCATATTTCAAATAAGCCATATACAGTATATTATTACATTAAAGTCTGGATTCTCTTAACGCCCTTGGGATCAGAGCCCCAGGCTAAATGACTTAAAAACCATAGTATCTGACTGGCCAGGTTTCAAACCCTTTTCCAGGATACTTATCTGATATTGACTTACCACGTAGCCACAAAGAAAGATAAAAGTCAATGACAATTCTTCTGCACATATACCTGTCGAATTTGGGCTTTTTGTACTTAGAATTGAAATCAACCCATCTTCACCATCGTAGCTAACTGTTAGGTTTGTAAACTGATATTCGATTAATGATAAATTTTGCACATTTAAACGTGTTTTGTCTTATATATCAGATGGGCCATATATATTAATATATAAAAGTCTGGATTCTCTTAACATCCTTGGGATCAGAGCCCCAGGCGAAAGGACTCAAAGACCATAGTTTCTGACTGGCAGGGTTTCAAACCTTTTTCCAAGATACTTGTCTGACATTGACCTCACCACTTAACAATGATGAAAAATAGAAGTCCATGACAATTCTTATTTACATGTACCTGTCAGAGTCAGGTTTTTTATACTTAGACTTGAAACCAACCCATGTTCACATTCTTAATCACGAAGAAAAATAGAAGTCAATGACAGTTCTTCTGTACATATACCTATCAGATTCAGGTTTTTTGTACATATAATTAAAATCAACACATCTTCACCATTGTATATCATTAGTAGGTATGTGACTTCGTATTCAATTAATGATAAATTTTTAACATTTAAACGTTTATTTCCTATTTCAGATAATCCATATATATCAATATTTTAAAGTCTGGATTCCCTTAACGACCTCGGGATAAAAGCCCGAGGCGAAATTACTCAAAGATCATAGTAACTTAATTGCCGGGTTTCGAACCCTTGTCCAGGACACTTGTATGAAATTGACCTTACCACTTAACCACGAAGAAAAATAGAAGATAATGACAATTCATCTGTATATATACCAGTCTAATTCAGGTATTTTGTACTTTGAATTGAAATTAATCCATCTTCACCATCTTAGTTAATTATTGGGTTTGTGACTTGGCATTCGATTAATGATAGATTCTGCACATTTAAAAGTGTTTGATTTTTTTTTGGGTCATATTTCAAATAAACCATGTATATTTATACACTGAAGTCAGGATTTTCTTAAGAACCACATGATCAGAGCCCTTGGCGAAATCACTCAAAAACTATAGGATGTGACTGAGCGGGTTTCGAACCCTGGTCCAGGATACTTGTATGACATTGACCTTACCACTTAGCTACAAAAAGAAAAAAAAAAAGTCAATGAGATTTTTTCTGTACATATACCTGTTGAATTCAGTTTTTCTTTTTTTTGGTGCTTAGAATTGAATTCAACTCATCTCCACCATTATAGGTAATTAGTAGGTTTGTGACTTGGCATCTGATTACTGACAAATTTTGTACATTTAAACGTTTTTTCTTTCACATTTCAAATAAGCCATATATATCAATATATTAAAGTCTGCACTGTTTTAACGACCTCTGGATCAGGGCCCCAGGTGAAATCACTGAATGACTATAGTATCTGACTGGCTGGGTTTCGGGCCCTGTTCCAGGATATTAGTATGCCATTGACCTTATCGCTTAGCCCCTTGGTCGTATATATCTTAAGCTTTTAATTTAATACTTCTCCATTTATCAGCAGTTACTATGCGCTTTATAGTCCTCAGTCATATGGGCCCTGGTCTTCCAACTATTCTAATGCCCTGTGGAGCCATCGTAATCTACCCATCACCATGATTCCATCCACATATGGCACTAGACTAACCTTTCTTATTGTTTCATTTTGAAACCTGTCCGCCGTTTAACTCCCAATATCCTTCTGAGGGTTTTGTTCTCAAATCTATTGAATCTACTGGAGATTATTTCATTGCCATACCATGGCTCATGTCCATAGAGTAAAATCAATCTCACAAAACCTATATATAGTCTGATTTTTTTAGACAATTTTAGGCGATTTGATTTCCAAATTTTACGCAACAATATCCATCGTCTAAATGTCTTTTTATCTTTCAGTTAACTTTAATTATAAAGACCCTATATTGGAGATTATACTTCCTAAATACTTAAATGATTCTACCTCATTAATCCTTTCTCCTTCCCGTGATATTTCATCTTCAATTGCATTCTTCATTCTTATCATCTCTCTCTTTCTTCTATTCATCTTCAGTCTCATGTCGTGTGATATTTCATGCATTCTGGTAAGCAAGCGTTGTAAATACTGTGGTGTTCCGATAACGAGAACAGCCTCATAAGCATACTCAAGTTCTGTTAAATTCCTATCACCAATGCAGTCCAATCCTGCTCCACCATCTCCGACATCTTTACGTTTTACAAAATCCTTGAGGAGGATAAACAACATAGGTGGCAGCACATTCCCTTGGAGTACTCCGCTCTTCATCGGAAATTTATTCGATAAGATTCCATTAACATTAACTTTGCACTTGCTATGCATATGAAGAGACTTAATCAAATTTACATATAGGAATTCCATAACAATGCAGAACTCTCCACAAAATTCGCTGGTGCATGTTGTTAAGGCTTTTTCATAGTTCAGTAATGCCGTCCAAATAGGATTTTTTTATTCTACGCATTATATTGCAACACGTCTTGAAATAAAAATTTGATCATTGCAACTTCTACCTTTTCTTAATCTGGGTTGTTCATCTCTCAGCTTTTCAGCAATCTTTCTCTCCAATCTCTTCAGAATAAGCATTCTATATATTTTCTTAACAACTGACGTAAGTGTTATGCCTTGTGATTATTGCAATCAGTCAGGTCCACTTTTCTTCTTTTTGGCTATTTTCACCAACACTCCAAGCTCTCATTCATCATATCTTTCCTCATCATGCCACATTCTATAAAATAATCTTGTAAGTAGTGTCAGAGTCGTTTCATTTACGGGCAGTATCATATCGGTAGTCATTCCATTGTATTGCGAGGTTTTCACTCTTTTTAGATTTTTGAGGATAGCGTCGACTTCAAACACACTGAAATCATTCACGGGCACATCAAGGTCTTCATCAGCTTAATGTATATCAATCCAATTATCCCCTTCATATCTCCTATTCATAACCTCAATAAAGTGTTTCATCTAATATTGTCTTTCTTCATCTTCTGTTGCTATAACAGAACCATCTCTCTTTTTGATGGGTATATGGTCCTTATTCTTTAATAAAGTCAAGATTTCATTAATAATTTTATGAATAATATCCACCATATCCACTCTCTGAATTCATAGCTTTATCAGTCTCATCGACTTTACTATCTAAATATTCGTGTTTTTTTTTTTTTTTTTTTTTTTTTTTTTTTTTTTTTTTTTTTTTTTTTTTTTTTTTTTTTTACCCCACCGTCAATACTGAAGTACTTAGCATAAGATTCCTTGTAATTTCCATTATTACTACGAAAACTTTCAACAATAAGCTTCGATCTTTGTTTTTTTTTTTATAGTATCACAAGTATCACTTTACATGTATGGTTTCCACCTTGTAACTGTATGTCCCAGGACATCACTACCAACTGATTGATATATGTTCTTAATATCACACCATTCA
>NC_090733.1:38237208-38244708 GCF_036898095.1 Palaemon carinicauda
GTATTTTGCATCTTCCAGTCTTGGATGGTCTGGGATGCATCCTAGGTATTTATCGAGCTGATTTTTAAATGCATCTACGCTCACTCCTGATATGTTTCTTAGATGAGCTGGCAGCACATTAAATAGTCGCTGCATTATCGATGCTGGTGCGTAGTGGATTAATGTCCTGTGCGCCTTTCTCAGTTTACCTGGAATGCTTTTTGGCACTATTAATCTACCTCGGCTTGCTCTTTCTGATACTTTAAGCTCCATGATGTTTTCAGCAATTCCTTCTATTTGCTTCCATGCTTGTATTATCATGTAGCGTTCTCTTCTCCTTTCTAGACTGTATAGTTTTAAAAATTGCAGTCTTTCCCAGTAATGAAGGTCCTTAACTTCTTCTATTCTAGCAGTATAGGACCTTTGTACACTCTCTATTTGCGCAATATCCTTTTGGTAGTGTGGGTACCATATCACATTGCAGTACTCGAGTGTACTACGCACATAAGTTTTGTAAAGCATAATCATGTGTTCAGCTTTTCTTGTTTTAAAGTGTCTGAATAACATTCCCATTTTTGCTTTACATTTAGCCAACAGTGTTGCTATTTGGTCGTTGCATAACATATTCCTATTTAAAATTACACCAAGGTCTTTAATTGCTTCCTTGTTTGTGATTGTCTCATTATTAGGTCCCTTGTATGCATACACCATTCCTTCTCTGTTTCCATAATTTATTGATTCGAATTTATCGGAGTTAAATACCATCCTATTTATCTCCGCCCATTCATATATTTTGTTTAGATCTCTTTGTAGTGAGTTCCTATCTTCATCACAAGTAATTTCTCTACTTATTCTTGTGTCATCGGCGAAACTTCTCACTACGGAGTTTTCAACATCACAGTCTATGTCTGAGATCATAATAACAAATAGCAGTGCAGCTAATACCGTACCTTGGGGCACACCAGATATTACCTGGGCTTCATCTGATTTCTCGTCATTTGCAACCACTATCTGTGTTCTGTTTTGCAGGAATTCTTTTACCCATTTTCCTATCTTTCCCACAATATTATGCTTTCTCATTTTTTTCTCCAATATGTTATGGTCTACCTTGTCAAAGGCTTTTGCAAAATCTAGATAGATCACATCTGTGTCTTTTTCATTTATCATATTATTGTATATGTTTTCATAGTGAGCTATCAGTTGGGTCTGTGTACTTTTTCCAGGTACGAAACCGTGTTGACCCATATTAAACAAATTATTTTTGACCAAATGGTTCATTATTTTCTTTTTTATTACCCTCTCATACACTTTCATAATATGTGATGTTAGACTAACAGGTCTATAATTGCTTGCCTCTAGTCTTGATCCACTTTTGAAGATAGGGGTTATATAAGCTAATTTATGTTTAACATATATCTCGCTCATATCTATACTCTGTCTTAGCAGTATTGCAAGTGGCTTCGCGATAGTGTTTGCAGTTTTTTTTTAACAAAATCGCTGGAACTCCATCTGGTCCGGCTGCCGATCCATTTTTAATTTCGTTTATAGCCGTGACAATATCTGCTTCATTAATATCTATATCCGTTAGATATTCAACATTTTCTTCTCTCATTTCTGTTTCATTATTCTCATTCGCAATTCTCGGCGTGAACTCACTCTCATATTTTTCTGCTAATATGTTGCGTATTTCCTTTTTTTTCATTCGTTAGCCGTCCTTCAATTCTTAGAGGGCCTATTTCTATTCTCCTTTTATTCATCTTTTTTGCATAGGAGTAAAGTACTTTGGGGTTTCTTTTTATATTTTGAAGTGTCCTTTCTTCTAAGTCCCTTTTTTCATTTTCTTTCGACTGTATAATCTTTTGTTCTGCATTTTCTATCTTACATTTTATTTCCCTCATTTTCCACACATTTTTTTCTTTTGCAAGATTTTTCTTCCACTTTTTAATTTTCTGAAATAAGATCCTTCTGTCTCTTGGTATGCACGTCTTTTGTTTATTGTTTTTTTTCGGTACATATTTTTCAACAATTTTCTCCAGTATTTTGTACAGTATATCCGTATTTACCTGTATATTATCACTTATAAATACATTTTTCCATTCTTTATTCAGTTCTTCATTTATTTCTGACCATTTTATATTCTTACTGTAAAAGTTATATTTTCCATATCCTTCCCAAAGTTTTGTGCTTTTATTAATTCTGTGATCACTTGCTTTGGAATGAACTATCAATTCTATGACATTGTGGTCTGAAATTCCCGTGTTATACACTATTATTTCTTTAACATAATTCACCTCATTCACAAATACTAGATCTAGGACATTTTCCTTTCTTGTTGGAATGTGGTTTATTTGTTGCATATTATGTTCTAATAGCATATCTTGAAGCTTTTCAAATTGCCTCTTATCTTCTGCGCTACTATTACTATCTTTTTTATATGTATACATACAACCACTTTCTTCTATCCGTTCTTTCCAATCCACGAAAGGAAAGTTAAAATCTCCGGATAGGAGTATATTCCAGTCTTTATGGTTTCTACATATATCATCTATTTTTTCTATTATTATGTCAAACTCCTTAGTGTTTGGGGTCTGTAAACTACAATATTCATTAGTTTTTCAAATTCAAATTCTACCGCAATCAATTCACATTCTGTGTTGCTGTATTTTTCACATACTTTTCCTTGATTTATGTCTCTTCCATATATTGCGGTTCCCCCTTGATTCCTATTTTTTCTGTCTGATCTATAAGTTTGGAAACCCTTTATCTGGTCATCACTGCCAGTCTCTTGGGAATACCATGTTTCACTTATATTTAATATATCTATTTTTTCAATTTGGGTTAGTTCTTCTAAGAACTCTATTTTCCTTTTGGAGTTACTCGTGACTAAACCCTGTGCATTCATTACTATTATGGTTTGTGTTTCATCCCCATTATTTAATATTGGTAATAATATGGATTCTCCCATGCTTCCTTCCTGTTCTGATATGATGTTCTTTTCTTCATTTCCCGGAATTCTGCCATTAAAAAATCCAACTTTTCTATTATATTTGCTCTTTCGCCTTCATATTTATTTGTGTGTGTATACCTGCAACTGTCCCCATATCTGCACCAGCCCCTGGCATTATAGATGCATTCTTTGTAGTTGGGCTCTAAATGTGCAGGTTTGGGTTGAAAGCCCTCATATCTTGGGGCTCTTGGTTCAAAGCGCGGTTTATACACGGCCTGCTTTTTTGTTTCTTTTTTTGTTTCTTTTTTGCTTTCATTTTTCTTTTCAGTTTGCTGAGTTTTCTTACTTTCATTCATGGTTGCAGGATGCATATATCTACATTTTTTGTTGTAAATGCATCCTTTTCCTTCTTTTAGGTTTTTGCATATTTTTGGATGGAGATCTCTGCATTCGTCTCCATATCCGTCTAAATACGCACATTTACCATATATTTCATAATTATGGCATATCTTTGGATGCTTGTAGTAGCATCTTTCGCCAAATCTGCAATTCCCTCTTTTCAGCATATTGCAGACTATATCCTTCTTTTCTATTTTTTCTTGTTCTTGCTCTTCCCTAAAATTATGTAGGTCCGGGTAGAGTCTCCTGGGTCTATTATTTGTTTCCATCTGGTAATTTATTTCTTCATAAGTATGTTGTTGGATGGCATCATAGGTTATATCAATGATTTCTTCTGCATCCTTACACATATCCTGTTCATTGTTCTCTTCTTCTTCTTTTTCTTCTTCTTCTTCTTCTGTTTCTTCTTCTTCCTCTTCTTTATCTTCAACTATTTGCAGATTTAGTCTCGACTTAATTATATTTTCTATCCAGACTAAGCATGTTGAGCAGAATACCTTTGTGTCTTTATTTTTTATTTTTTGCTGTATTTCAGCACATGTGGGATGTGTTGGGACATGACAGGCATCACATTTTCTAATCAATTGTTGAGGATTATTAATGGAATACCATATCTTACATGTATTACACCATTTTGGCATTCTTTTTCCCATTGCATCAATCAGCATATTCACCATATTGGACTTCTTATTGTTCTTTGATGGAATGTGTTGATTGATGTAGACTTTCTTTATAAGTCTCTTTATCACTTGGATTTTCTTTGGAATTTCTTCAATTATTTTGCTGATGTTTTCCGCAGATTTGCTCCAGTTTATTGGATCATATTGTTTCAATATGTCTGCGAATATTTTTCCGTCACATTGGTTGACGTTACTAGTGACCTCTGTTATCAGACGGTCGAGCTCCTGTTTCGCCAACTCATGGAATTTATTTTTGCTGAGTCCAGCGATGTCTCTCCAAGCCTTGCCCGTGTTGTACATAGCCATCTTGATTAGATTTTTAGTAATTCACAAGATAACTATTCTATGCCGACGTTTTATCCCACTTCTCCGACCTCAAACTAATCAATGACTATTCACGAAAACTTGTAGCTATATTGCACTCGATAGCCTTTTGTTATCCGCGTTAAATCATGATATTTATAGGATCGCAAAAGTGTAATCACTAACGGGCACACAGATACAAAACTGAGAGAGAGAGAGAGAGAGAGAGAGAGAGAGAGAGAGAGAGAGAGAGAGAGAGAGAGAGAGAGAGAGAGAGAGAGAGAGAGAAGATGGGAAGAGAATTGATAGAGCCGCTACGCTGAATGAAGATTATAATATCATCAGTCGTAAACCCTTCTAGGATACGAAGTTTAAACCATTGTTCAGACCAAGTGTCAAGTATTCGCCGAACCACGGAAATCACTTCAGTAATAACTATAGGAACAAGTGCAATAGTTGCAGCGTAAGTACCATTGGTACTATTCCAAAGCAGAATGCGATATTACCACAGCAACAATTGTTGACTAGACCTCCATCAGGTTTTGTGAAAGACGTGCAAAAAAATTATATCTTCTGTTATAGGTGTGGATAAAAAGGCTATATCTATGGGGAATGTTGGTCGATTCAACTAAAAGTCCCCTAAGTAGTTAAAGGTAATTACACTCCACAGAATACGAAGATGTATCAAACCGGAAAGGTCGACGAGGGAAATAAATCTGTTAATGTTTACACGACGAACAGGACAACCCCAACCAGAGTGGATGCCTTTAAACCGTATATTTATGAGGGTGTGTTAGCCGCTCTGGATGGGAGCGAGCAGATCACGTACAGATATTGCATGACACAGGATGTAATCATAGTGTGGTGACACAAGGTATACACCCAATAACAGAGCAGTCTCTTTAAAGAGATTTTGTCATTTTGAAGGGAATAGGAGGTGAGGACGTTACTCCTATTTGCGCTATGAAACTTTTATCGGAGTTGGTGTGAGGTCATTTTGAATTTTGCCGTGAAGGATTCATTGGCTGTCGAAAGAGTATAAGCCCTGCTAGGAAAAGAGGTTGGTGGAGTGCCATTTGATCCTTGTCCCATTATAACGCAGAAACCACTGAGGTATAGTCTTATGACTGAACTCGAGAAGGACTACCCATATCTGTTTCCTAGTTGCGTGGTGACTAGGAGTATGATGAAGAGAGTGGCTGCAGAAGAAGACAGAAAAACAGAAGGAACGATGAATTTGGAAGATTTATTTAAAGAAGAATAGGATTCCCATAATAGTACATAAGAGGAGAGGTCCCAAGAGAGCCCGGAAGAAGAGGAATAACAGCAGAATAAACAGGAAGACCAGGAAGCAATGGACTTGGAAGAAATAGAAAACTTATTGTTAGAAGTAGGGAAAGCGAATCAGGAAATACTGACACGATTGCAACTGCAGCATGTGATGTTAACAGAATTATTGTACTGTGTGGTGGATGAAATGGAGTTGCAGCAGTCTCCCACAGGTTATTATTTCATGGATGGGCTGCTTATGAGGAATCATAGACCCACTGATATTCCTGGGAATGCCGAATGGAACATATACCGGCAGATATTGACTCCCACACCGCTGAGAAGAAAGGTGATCGTTGTAGCGCATGAGACGGGACACATTGGAATAAGGTAGACAATGGAAAAGATTAGGAGACTTTTTCTGGCCTGTCATGCAGTTTTGCTGCGCATATCACATTTGTCAGATTCCTCGAAAGCCTATAGAGTACATTAAAAAAAGCTCTCTTACACGTGATTGAAGTATGAGGAGAACCCTTCAGCAAATTAATGAACGACATTCATGGACCATCACCAAGAACAAAGAAAGGCCATAAATATATGTTAACTTTAATGTGTCCAGTGATAAGATACCCAGAATCCAAACCCGTCAAAAACATATGTGTTCAAAGTAATCGCTGAGAAGTTACTAGACTTTTATATCAAGTTTGTTATTCTGGAAATCGTTCAAAGTAACCGAGGAAAAAATCTTAAGTCAAAATGGTTTCCAGGCGTGATGAAACTGTTGGATATGAGACACCAACTGTCTTCTGACTAACACCCAGAGACCGAAGGTTTATTAGAGAGGTTTCATCAAACCCTAAAGAATATGTTAACCAAGTACTGCAACGAAAAAGGATATTAATGGGACATTGGACTATCTTTGATGTTATAGGAGGTATGCAAAGCTTAACCTGAAAGCATGGGAAGTAGCCCGAATGGATAGTGTCTGGACGAGAAGTAAGAGGACCGATTAAAATTTTGGCAGAAAATAGAAAGACTGGAAGAAAACAGATTGAGGATATCTCAAAAAAATTGAGAAAAAGGATCGACGAGATAAGAAAGTTTTCCCTCGAAAACCTGAAAACGAGCCAAGAAAAAATTAAGAAAAAGTTTGGTATGAAAAATAGGAACAGAAAGTTTGTGGTGGGACAATATGTGCTAGTTCACTTACCAATATGGAGAGATTCCATCTCACCAACAAGTTCTAAGGACTATTTTGGATTTAAGAGAAGATCAGTGACCTGACTTACGTTATCGAAATCACAGGAAGAAGAAAAAGTGAAAGGAAGGTATACGTTAACTTATCAAAACCAATACTGTAAACACCGGATTTTAACAAGAAATTCCTTGTCCAAGTCGATGTGTCGGACAATGGGATTGGAGCTATCCTATTGCAAGAAAGAAAGAAAGTAATTCCTCAACCGGTCTGTTTTATGTCGTCAAAGCTGAAAAAACATCAAAGAGCCTATTTGACAATTGAAAAGGAACTGTTACCGCTAGCTAATCACAGCAATAAGGATGTATGAAGTTCATGTAAATAAATCAAAGACTGAAGAAATTAGCGTTTATTCAGATCACAATCCTCTAAGTTTTGCTAATAACATGAAGAATAATAATCATAGGTTAACTAGATGGCTGTTAAGTTTGAAAGCAGATTTTGATATTGTAAATCAGATGTCATGTAAATAGTATGTGATTGCAGATTATTTAATTTGGGCTGAATAGGTGGAGTCAGGACCGGAATAAATAATCATGAAGGAGGAATCTATATTATGGAGCTAGTCTTCATGAGAATAGAATATTTTATTAACATATTTTATTTGTATATCTAAGAGATGTATAGCCAGCTTGTAAAGTGGGTCCAACTCACGTAGGATTAAGTAA
>NC_090733.1:38249708-38259708 GCF_036898095.1 Palaemon carinicauda
CCTTTCTCCTTTCAATGATATGTCATCTACCATTGCATACTCCGTTCTCATCATTTATATAAATATATATATATATATATATATATATATATATATATATATATATATATATATATATATATATATATATATATATATATACATATATATATATATATATATGTATATATATATATATATATATATATATATATATATATATATATATATATATATATATATATATGTATGTATATATATAACTATATATATATAAATATATATATATATATATATATATATATATATATATATGTATATATATATATATATATATATATAACTATATATATATAACTATATATATATATATATATATATATATATATATATATATATATATATATATACACATATGCTGTATAAATATATATATATATATATATATATATATATATATATATATATATATATATATATATATATATATATATATATATATATATATATATATATATATATGCATATATTTACATATATATATATATATATATATATATATATATATATATATATATACATATATATATATATATATATATATATATATATATATATATATATATATATATATATATATATATATATATATATATCAAGAAAATAATGTTTTTGTAGATCTACGCAATCAGTGTAAAAATAAGATGTTAATTACTCTTTCTCTCTCTCTCTCTCTCTCTCTCTCTCTCTCTCTCTCTCTCTCTCTCTCTCTCTCTCTCTGTATCTAAGATAGAATTCAACCCCCTCTATGTAAAGGTCATTCTAAAATCAAAGAAATTAAGTTCGGTATGCAAAAATACTAGAAAACTACAGCACAATACTCGAATTCATATATTATAAATGAGAGTTGAGTGCAGAATTCTCACTAATATCCAAAAATTTAGAATTTCTATAAGATATGATCTGTAATTTCTTACATATATCTACTCCTAATACCGTTTTCGCTTCGAGGAGGATGTGGCAAAATAAAAGGGAGACGTCAAAGGTTATGCCTGCTATCGTAATACTATTGGGAATGCAACAGCGCCATTCTCACGATGGCGAATATTCCTTATTTTCTAGCGATCTCGCTCGGTGGTATTCCCTGGTGATCTAACTTTTCGATTGTTTTACTGGATTATAATTATGCTTTCTCCATCTTCTTCCGCCTCTGGAAAGTTGAGTATTGGGTCTTTACTATTACTATAGTTTAGCTCCTGTTTCACAATGAAATTAGAGTATTTTATTGTGCTTAAGTGCTAGGCCAGTTACTGGAGGTGCCATGGCGCCGTCGTTCATTAGGCATGTTTTATTTAGATAGCAGAACGATTTCCAGTTTTAAATAGCCTTATTTAATGATTTTAATTATTTAGCTATTTAGGCATTTATTCTTGTAAAGTTTTGATAATGTGCATAATTTTTTCCCCCTTTTCTCTGTCGATCTTATAGTTAGAGTTTCGGTGATTTAGGTAACCGAGATCTCGTATAGCCTAGGTAACCTAACCTAGACGTTTTACTAAACGTTCAGACTTTCCCCGGTTACCTTCGTGTATTGTTTTCATTCAGTGGAGACTGATACCCCCTAGAATGTTATGAAACATTAACGTCTCTTCGGAGATTTAAGGGTAATCTCTTTCCCTCAGAGTGTACCCTCAGGCTACTACCCTAATAGCCGTGCCTTGAATTTTATTCAGACATGGCTAACTTAGGGTTTGTCCTGCCTCTTCCCTTGACCATTGGTTGTGGTATACCAGCAGGTTTTGGGATTTAGTCAGAATCTCAGAGTATTTAGTCTTATGTTGGCGACCTGCCGGCAGGGCGAATGGGTTGTAGGATACAATCATTCCCCTGCCTGCTAGGTGGCCGGCAATGGAGGTTAGCCCTCATTAGCCGCACTCGAATTTATAGTAGGATACCATCTTCTCCTTGCGACTAAAAGACTAATCCTGTGCCACAGTACTCTGGGCTGAAAAGTAATTTTCTTTACCCTAGGATACGTGACACTGGAACTCTGTTTCTTCTTTGTTGAGAGGAGGTGGCAGTGCCGCCATCCCCTTAACTGTGTCGGCAATATCTGGGATGGAGAACTAAGTCTCTCCTGTTCCCTGGGATTCTGTCGATACCAAAACAGAGTTTCTTTTAACAGGTGGTATGACTGACAATTTTTGCCAGTTCCTTTCACACTCGTTATAGGACTCTGTTCCCTACCCCTCTGTCCACTTTTGATGGCTGAGCCATTGTCTTTCTTCAGGCCGGCATCTTGCAACCTTACCTTTGCCAGTAGGTTGCCGGAGACAGCCAAACTCTCTCTCCAGCCATGACTTTGGCTGACGGCAGAGCATGCTGCCACCAACCACATCATCTGTCGGCAACTGCCGGCCCAGCCGGCGACTGCCGGCCTAGCTGGCAACTGCAGGCCCAGCCGGCAGCCAATATGGCTGCCGGTAGCTGGCGGCTGCCGGTGGCCATGATGACCGTGAGTGGGAAATCGCTTCTGTTCCCAAGGTTCTTCAGTCCTCCCTTGGACTGCTGCTACAGGTCCTGTTGCTGGGGTACTGCCGGCCAGGCCGGCAAAGATAGTGCTGACTCGGTTGGCAGCACGCCGACTGTACTGGTACTGCTGGACTTGCCGACCGGCAGTGTATCGGCGGTACCTTGTCGGCACTAGTACTGTAGCTGCATGGAAGCTTGAATGATACATTCTCCCCTTCTATTAGAGCCTTCTCTCTGGAAAAAGGCAGTCAAATTAGACTTTTACATCCTTAATTACTGTATACATTCACAATAAGGAGTAGCCTTTTCCCATGCTATCTCTCTCTTTCTCTCTCTCTCTCTCTCTCTCTCTCTCTCTCTCTCTCTCTCTCTCTCTCTCTCTCTCTAGCTAGCATGCCAGGTATGCCGGAAAGACCTAGCTATGCCGGATATATGCCGGCTGAACTACTGTATATATTATACAGGTAGCCAGTATATCTGCAGTATATTCTATACTGCAGATAGAAAAATACTATATAGTTTATACTAGTAGTTATTTCCAATATATTTTGGATATCCAACACAGGCATTTGCTAAGCCCAATCCTATATTGAATGATTTTGATTTCTTCAATATCCTGATTTGAAATCAGTATTAGGATTATCCTAAAATATTAAACACTTCAAGGCAAGAGTAATAAACTCCTAACCAATAAAGGGTATAGTCTTTTTCCTTGAGTCTCCCTGATCAGGAAACTCTATATTTTAATATAGTAGGAAGGCTACAGCAAATAGGCTGAGTGGGATATACAAATATATGTCTTTATTTTCCTAGTCCAGCTGGCTTCATGCTAAATGGACCATACTCTCATATGCTACTATGAAGGCAGCATAATGACTAGACTACAATACATGATGTACAGTAGTCAGTAGATTGCAATATAGACTTACAGCAATTAGAAAACTACAGTACCATTATACAGTAGTATTTTCTGATATACCTTGGGTACCCTTGTACGAGCATTCCACTGGTACCGCTCATATATTGAATGAATAGTTTTCTTCAATATTCTGATTGAGAATCAGTCATCCTGACACCACAGTACTAATATTATTTTGGGACAGTGATTTGATACTTCTCTAACCCTAGGGGTAAGAGTCCTTCTTCTTGGAGTTACTCAATAGAGAAATCTCCACGTAGTTAATACTGAGGGGAGGTAACAGCATTTGCTCACACGGGTACACAAGTATGAATCTCATACTAGCTTACTATCCTAAGCTACTCTATTGTAAAGGACATTTGCATGTTGATTGTCAATGAGATAATCCATTATTTACTCATTTGGTTTTCTTTTTTTTACAGGAGGAACACCAGATACCTTGTGCTGCAGTCCTCTGCAAGGCCAAGAGTAAGTATTTTTACAGTCATAATACTTGCAGGTTTCATGCCCCCTACAATATTATTTCCGGATCCATACATTATTGGAACCCACAGGTTTGCAATATATGTCGGACATTAATGTCCGAAGGTTTTGAAAATCCCAAGTCTACAGAGACTAGGGATACAGCTCAATATAAATTACGCAAATGGGTGAGAGGCTTTCAAAAGATCTCCCCGAGACTTTTCCTACCTAATGATAGGATGCGTAAGGTACTATTTCCGGAAGCAAGTGAGAAAACAGTGGTGCCTCAGGAGCCAACTACATCCCCTGACGGCCAGAAAACCTTTGGGATTAAGGGCAAGAAGTGCCCCAGGGTAGAAGAGGAAAATGTTGCGTCGGAATTTCCTCCGCCTATGCCGGCTTTAGAGCCATTGATGTCAACATCTTCGTCTTCTACCCCTCTATTGGATAATGTATCCAGCTGAAGAATCAAATAGAGAGCTTTCGAAAACAAAACGAAAAGCAGGAAGTAAAATGCAAGATAGAGCCTCGTAAAATCTCTCTTGTCGCTTCCCAAGGGTCAGCCAAACGACCCATGAATCAAGACCTACAAACATGCTCCATAACCAATCCCTAGAGGTATGCGGAGTAGATGCTGATTTCAAATGGCAATCTCTACATCTCAGAGAAAATAGGTGCTGTTCCTTTGGACAAAATCAATTTTTGCCAAGCTTTGATGCTTTCCCTAATTGTTGGGTTCGACTGAAGTAAGAACCAAAGTCAAGAAAAGGAACGGAACTAAAGAAGGTCTTGATTCTCGACCATGATAAGGCACAGACTATCCTTTCAGGTAGTCTAAGAAAGGCGGGTTATTCAGAGTCATAGGTATTCTCACTGAATAACAGATACCCTTCCTTTCTTGCTCCTACTTCACTCTCATTCCCCTTAATTGGGAAGGCATTTACTTCCGTTGCCAAAGTGGTAGAGGCGGGTAAGCCATGTCCCACACTCGATGAGTGCAAGCATTTATCACCAGCCTTTCCCGGCCAGGAAAAGGATTGGAAGGAAGTCCATTTTGCAGTAGGAAAATTAGACAAGGATGTCGCAAGACGACAATTCAAATCATGTCTCCCAAAATTGTCTGATCTGCTCTTGTGTAATGAACAGGAGTCAAATTAGAGACTTGCGACATCCCTTTCTCTACAAAACTACATAGAGTTGTGTTCAACCTACGAAAGTACCCCAGACATGCTCATGGTCATAGCCAAAATGCATATGGCTATCTTGGTGAAGGACCTTTACGCCTTTATGAAGGCTAGGAGAGCATGTAGAGAGTTTGTGTTTGCTGATGCGACAGTGAGACACGAAACAAGGAAGCTAATATCTTCCAACATCAGGGGTAAAGACCTCTTCCCACACGAGCTCACTAAAGAAGTAATTAAGAACGCCACCATGAAGAACATAGGTCTTCTCCAAAAATGGGGCATTCCTTCAAAGAGAGAATCTTCTGTGGTTGTGGGTCCCCAACCTAAAAAGAAGATTGGAAATGCTGGAAATATCTGGGCTGCTCAACAACATCCCGCTATTCCAGTGACCACGATGCTACAGGCAGATGGTCAAAAGTCTAAGCCTACTGACTACTTGAAGCATAAAGATGCTTCGGCTAGGAGGAACTTTCCCTCAGGATCGCAGGACCTTCGATCCTTCGGTCCAAAGCCTATTCAAGATGAGCCATTGATGGGAAAGAGAAATGTCCCTACCATCATTTCCTTACCTTCTCCTACAGTTCAAAAATCCTCCTGGAGGCGTATACCTGAGAGCTATAGAGCATACAGGTGGTAAGGAAACTATAGCTCATCGATTTCCAGAGAAGGCTGCTTTGTGTTCATGAGAAGGACTCAAGATATCAATGAGTCATTCTGAACTTGTCGCCTCTCAACAAGTTCGTAAAAAACAGCAAGTTCTGAATGTTAATCCTTCTGAACATATGGACATTGTTCCAATTAAGGGTGTTCGTAGTCTTGTCAGACCTGAAAGGTGTCCTTCGGAACCTTCCAGTGAACCAGCCCCATTCTCCTATCTAGAGTTCATGTTACAGAGAGTAACATTCATCCTAAGAAAGATACGTGTCGGACTCACAGTCCTAAGTATCTTCAAAGGATTGACGAACTTAGTCACGTCAAAGTCATGCCTAGAAATAGTTCAGGTATTAATATACCTGATCAAGAGGCTGGAGTAGGCAGCACCCAAAGTGTCCAGCCAATGTGCAATCAAAGAGATGACCCGGTTCCCGGGACATCACGGATACAAGATAAGCTTCTAGAAGTCTTGACTTTCTCCAGCTCAGGGGTTTCGAGGGCTAAAAAACCATCGAAGCCCTCAGTCACATCAACTCTCCTCTCCTTTGGAAATATAAAAGGAGCTCACGAGGTCTGTCAAGAGACTCAGGTATTCAGTCAGATTTCCAAAACGCCAACAGGAAAAAGCGCTAAACTTTCCCCAGTTAGCTATAGTGACAGACCTGGTGCTAAGGGCACACTGGATAGATGCCTTAAGAGCTTGGAGAAAACACGCATCAAACACTTGAAGATATCAAAAAGACTGAGATCGGTCCCTCTTTAATCGCTTCTCTAACAGAAATTAGAGCACGAAAGTCCCAAGACTCTGCTGGTCCTTTCATGGGTGGGGAACCCCCTCCACGTAGATCAGACTCCTTACGACTGATCAGGGACACCGAAGCGACAATAAGACATCTGATTCGAACGTCTCATACAGTCTTGGTGACGTTACCCTTCCCTCTCTTAAAGGGATGGCACCTACCAGCAGTTCATTTACTACTGATCCACGATGTGACGGTGGGTACTCTATTTCGATCCAAACCAATAGAGTTGGAACGGTCCATGGATGCAGGCATATTCCCTCCCAGATGGAAACAAGTCCCGGAACTGCAATTCGACCTCTTCATCATGAGCGTTTTCAAGAAACTACCTCGCTATATAGCCCCATACGAGGATCCTCTAGTGGGACTGATAGACTAGATGAGGCTGGTCCTAGCTCTGATCCTAGGTATATTTCCGAAGGTTCAGAAATTAACTGCCTTCGTTTTATCACAGAGAACCCAAACCCTTCATTTCATGATTTTCTCGCTCTAGTGGTTAGAAAAAGGTTTGGGATCTCAAAAGGCAATATAGAATTCTTAGAAGAATACAAGGTCAAGTCAACTAGAAGACAATATAAGTCTTCCTGGAAAAAGTGGGTTGGGTTTGTCAAAGCAAAAGGACTGAAAGACATTTCAATGAACTTCTGTCTGTCCTTCTTTGTCCACCTTCATAGCCAAGGTCTGGCGGCCAATACGATAAATACCTGCAAGTCAGCCTTGACTAGGCCTCTCCTATATACCTTTCAAGTGGATCTGGAGAATGAAATCTTTAATAAGACTCCGAAGGCATGTGCTAGGCTTAAGCCCGCAGTACCACCAAAGCCCATCTCTTGGTCTTTGGACAAGGTCTTACATTATGCATCATCTGTGAACAATGAAGATTGTTCTCTTAAGGATCTAACCCAAAAGGTTATTTTTCTGTTTGCTATCGCCTCTGGGGCTAGAGTTAGTGAAATAGTGGCCATATCCAGAGATGAGGGTCACATTCAGTTCATGGAAGTAGGAGAACTGAATCTATTTCCTGATCCATCCTTTCTCGCCAAAAACGAGCTACCCACTAAGAGGTGGGGTCCCTGGAGAATATGCCCTCTGAAGGAAGATGTCTCTCTATGTCCTGTAGAGTGTCTAAAGGTCTATCTTCATAGAACTTCAGACTTCAGGGAAGGACAGCTCATTAAAGGAGAAACTTCTGGATCAAATTTATCCCTAAAATAACTAAGGGCGAAACTCACCTCCTTTATTCATAGAGCGGATCCGGACAGTATTGCCGCAGGTCATGATCCGAGATAGATTGCTTCATCACTGAACTTCTTTCATTATATGGACTTTGAGCTCCTTCGTTCATACACTGGAGGGAGATCATCCGGAGTGTTTTACAAACACTATGCAAAACAAGTGCATGAACTGAAACACTTTGTAGTGGCGGCAGGTAGTGTATTAAAACCTGCCCCCTAATTACTGTGGTAAACAGTTTATGGTTTGCGACCTCACATGTCCTCGCACATGTAACAGATGAGAATCATCCAGAGTGTTCTACTTACATTATGCTAGACAAATCTATGATCTGAAGAAATATGTGGTGACGCCAGGTAGAATTTTTAACCTGCCGTTTAATTCTACGATGAACAGTTAATTGAATGGACTGTCAATTAAAGGAAGAAGATGTAATCCTTCTTAGGTGTGACTTCTTTTGATTAAGTGTTTCCATGATAACACTAGCTCTGTTCAAAATCCCAGGTGTGGAATTATACAGATAGCACTAGTGCCGGTGTACTAAGTACACAGTGCAGATAGATGTAACCAGTGCAGGAATTATGAAGAGAAATTGTTTTATAATTTTTCTTCAGTCTGAGAGTGGCACTCATCATTTCTTCCTTCAAGAAGGAAATATAGTCTCTGTACTCGTTACAGGTATAATCCCATTGTCATACTACATTCGTTTTACTAAACATCTCTTTTAGTCATTTATTAGTAATAAATGTCTATTAGAATGTAGTGCATCCACTTTCGCCAGACAATTGTATGTATACATGCCAGAGTTCTTCAACTTACCAAATTAAGTATCCCTCATATATTTGTATGCATCAAATAATTGATATAAGAGACACTGATGTTATTTTAGCAAATATACAACTATGAAACTATTTGTATATTCAGTGTGTGCTTATGTTTGGTCATACTATATATGTTAACCTCAAGACCCCTTTTCTACTGTCTAGAATGAATCTTCCCTGTAGGAGGCAGGAAGCACTAACATTGGTTATGATTAGTGATGATGACGAATAACGGTAATGTCACTTGTCTCATATGGTCCCCATGACCATAGAAAAGGCTGCTGTAAGGTTAAGGCACTGATAAAAATCCACAGATACACTAATGCTCTGGTATGCTTCTATCAGGATGACATGGCTTGAGCCCACAAAACGGATTTTGAACGAAGCGAAAAATCTATTTTTTGGTGAGATGGGCATGTCGTCCTGATGGACCCACCCATCTCTTCTAAAAGATAAGATCTTCACATAATCCCTCCTATGGTACTGTATCTGTAACACCACGCTCAATACTACAAAGAATGTCTGCCATCGTAGGAATGGCGCTGTTGTATTCCCAATAGAATTACGAGAGCGGGGATAGCCTTTGGACGGCTACCTTTTATTTTGCCACATCCTCCTCGAAGCGAAAACGCTATTAGGGGTACAGATTGCTATGGAGGCATGTCAAGAATACGCCCGCTGATATTGCGATATCCTTAGGAGTAATTTTAAGCATATTCGTGCCAGGAGTTAGAATTGAGCTTTTATTAGTACAACGAAACAAAGAGAAATGAAAGTTCCCTTAAGATTCCTATTATGATAGAGAGATTAAAGCATTTTGCTTTCAATGCAGCGAGAAGAAAGCGATACACTTACAGAATTAAATTGAAGTATTTTAATATTTCAATGTTTTCGTTAGATATTAAAGGGAATTGCTTATTTTCTTAAAGGGGAAAGAAACGTAGAGATACCAGGGAATAAGGTTAAAATAAATATGACAATTGGTACTTCAGTGGCATCCAAGACGAAGGAGGAAATGATTATGCAAACAAGGAAATAGTTAGATACACTGATTTTGATGTTGCAAGAAAGAATGTGATTGACATTGAGCACAACATCAATAAGCTAAGAATTAAAAAGCTATAACAGGACGGTGAATAAGCCAAAGTCAATACCCATAAATTCCATCGACAATTGACCAAATTACATTTATGTCACAGAAATTTTATGTGAAATACTGATAAAAGAGATATATTTTCATTGCGATTGATGCCAGAAATTGTGTATGTAAAATATTAAAAATTTCCGTGGACGATATTTTACTCTCTTTGTTATCATAAGGTACTATGAATTTCGATATTTTCAAGTCGGTAAGAAAAAAAAAATTCAGAGTCCACACCGCAATACTTACGAATTCTTTGATGAATCGATGGTGCG
>NC_090733.1:38292208-38299708 GCF_036898095.1 Palaemon carinicauda
ATCACCATCTCTATTATAATCCTCATCGACATTAGCTACACCCTAATGTAGATTTTATACAATACTCTTAAGGCAATCATCTAAAGAGGCAGTTCCATATCTAGCTATAACAGTAATAAGTCGCTGTCTCCTTTGGATATTTTTTATTTTTTATTTATTTATTTATTTATTAATTTTATTCCCAGCATTTATCCACTCCACTTCTTGTTCTGACCGATGTGGTTCTTTAAAAAATTTCTTAATCATTAAAAATACTCCAATGTGGTAACGTTCTACCACCGTTCCAAATTTTCTAAGACAGGCTTCAATATTATTATTTGTTCTTGGCAGATTGTATTTCTGGAGATGATGAACACTCTATACAATTGCAGGAAATCTTGGTGGTTAACGCTGTGTGAGTTTTATTATTCGTCTTTTTCTTCTTTCAGCAATTGTTCTTCCTATTACACACGTATCTTCAAAATATTTGTACACCATTTCAGCGTCAGATGGAGCAAAACTCGAAAAATATGAAAATTCATTACAAATATCACGCCGGATGTAAAAATGCGAGGTCAGATAACTTTCGTATACTTAAGGCTACATCTTAATTACTTTGTAGATATTCAAAAGATAATTCTTTTGGATACTTCGATATATGTTTCGTCAGATATGAAAATAAAAAAAAACCCTGTTACACTTGCGTTTGGAAATTTATGCTTGCCAGTTCAAAATAAAATATTATAGATTCAGGCTTCAACTCAATTTGTTTTGTTTCTGAAAGAAAAATTAATAATTAAAACATGGATGTATATGCCTCCGCTGTTTTTTCAGGCAGTTGGGCAGAAACAGCTCGAAACATTTGCCTATGAAACATATTGGGTTATGGAAAAGCTTAGGGCATGTTTTGAAAGTGCCATCAAGGAATTAAGCCTGGGAGCTTGCTAATTTCCTTAGATCGTCATAAGTTCCAAAAACCAATAATTTTCACGTCTTCATGTTGCATCTAGTTATCACTATCCGTGTCTCCATATTTTGTATTAAAACAATAAAAAGTTTATTTGTCTATGTCTGGTAGTCTCTAAACTATACGGGATCACTAAATCTGTGTGATTTTTTTTTTTTTTTTTTTTTTTTTTTTTTTTTTTTTTTTTTTTTTTTTTTTAAGGATGAGATGAACAACTTATTTCAAGGCATTCCTTTTGACTCGCAAATGTTTACGGTGTGTCTGACATCTTGGACAATTACGGCAGGTAATGCAATTGGCATTGTAGGTCGTGATTTCAAATCTGTTAATGCCTTTATAACTTCTTTTCTTCTTTTTATCGGCGGATCATAGTGTGCTTTTCCTTCTGATACTGAGCCACCACTGACATTAAAAAAGGAAACTCCTTGAAGAGTAGCAGAAGCATTACCGTTTTTATCTTCACAGCGGAAATAATGGTTATGGTTTCTGGATCGCTGATGTTGGTATATATATCCATTGAAAGTAAGCTTCTCCTTGTCATTCTGAAATTTTAAAAATACAAATTCATGCATGATAGGATATAACAAAGACTATTTAAGAAATGCGAATTTGTAAAAAAATAAATCGTCAAAACAAATTTTATTGTAGCTTTGATAGGAGAAACCAGTATTTTAAGTAACTAGACAATTTCTGTATGGTTAAAAGTTTAGAAAACGATAAATAAGCAGATTGCGGTCATTTGGGACTTTTCAAACGATGGAGCCATTCTTTTAAGTAATTGGATATTTTATTTCTTTGCATATATTTAGTTTTGGTCACTCTTTCTTTATGCCACTTCTTTTGAATTTCCGTACATTGAGTAAATCTCTTGAATTTCCGTCATGTTGTCACTTTTGTCTTGTCACTCTCCTAAATTTCTGTAATTTTTCTCACTCTTTTGTCTGGTCTTTTTTTTTAATTTCTGTAACATGTGTCACTCTTTTGTTTTGTCACTTTTGATAATAACCCATATATACATTTATATATATATATATATATATATATATATATATATATATATATATATATATATATATATATATATATATATATATATATATATATATATATATATATATATATATATATATATATATATATATATATATATATATATATATATATATATATATATATATATATATATATATATATATATATATATATTCAAATAAGCCATATATATTTTTGATATATTAATGTCTGGATTCTCTTAACGACCTCTGGATCAGAGCCCCAGGCGAAATCACGCAAAGACAAGAGCTTGGCTCCGGCCGGGAATCGAACCCTGGTCGGCAAGCTTATATAGACAGTGACTAACCCACTTGGCCACGAAGAAAGATAAAAGTCAATGACAATTCTACTGTACTTATACCTGTCGAATTCAGGTATTTTGTACTTAGAATTGAAATCAACCCATCTTCACCATCGTAGCTAATTGGTAGTTTGTTACTTGGCATTCAATTAATGATAAATTTTGCAAATTTTTACGTGTTTTTCATATTCAAATAAGCCATATATATTTTTGATATATTAATGTCTGGATTCTCTTAATGACCTCGGGATCAGAGCCCCAGGCGAAATCATACAAAGACAAGAGCTTGGCTCTGGCCGGGAATCGAACCCTGGTCGGCAAGCTTATATAGACAGTGACTAACCCACTTGGCCACGAAGAAAGATAAAAGTCAATGACAATTCTACTGTACTTATACCTGTCGAATTCATGTATTTTGTACTTAGAATTGTGTGATTTCGCCTGGGGCTCTGATCCCGAGGTCGTTAAGAGAATCCAGACATTAATATATCAAAAATATATATGGCTTATTTGAATATGAAAAACACGTAAAAATTTGCAAAATTTATCATTAATTGAATGCCAAGTAACAAACTACCAATTAGCTACGATGGTGAAGATGGGTTGATTTCAATTCTAAGTACAAAATACCTGAATTCGACAGGTATAAGTACAGTAGAATTGTCATTGACTTTTATCTTTCTTCGTGGCCAAGTGGGTTAGTCACTGTCTATATAAGCTTGCCGACCAGGGTTCGATTCCCGGCCGGAGCCAAGCTCTTGTCTTTGTGTGATTTCGCCTGGGGCTCTGATCCAGAGGTCGTTAAGAGAATCCAGACATTAATATATCAAAAATATATATGGCTTATTTGAATATGAAAAACACGTAAAAATGTGCAAAAATTATCATATATATATATATATATATATATATATATATATATATATATATATATATATATATATATATATATATATAACACCTGTGCCTTAATGTTACTTTTTTTTATTGCTGTTTACCTGGAATTCATACATAAAACATACCAGTATTGATGATGGTCTAAGTATTGCTAACCTATCACCTGAAATATTTCTGTATAGAATTCCTAGCATCGAGTTAGTTGTCAATTTTTAAATTTTTAGTTTTTCTCTCAAGTACTTGCAGAAATATCGTCATATTAGATATCATTTGCAGCATATTACCTTGCAAGTCTCCTTCAATCTAATTATGGTACATACTAGTATTTTGTTCTTCAATTCTGACTTGTACTTCAGGTATTCGTTTTAGTTCTGCTAATGATACATTATTAATCCTAAAAATTCATATAATGCCAGAAGCAGCACAAAGATATAAAGTGTAAATTTTCTACTCGTGTATTTTGTTCCCCACTTTTGCTACTTTCATTCTCATTCATATTCTATAATCTGGTAAAAAGTTCATTCATTTTCATAAAGTATTTCTTCTGATACTTATTATATAACATTACGCAAAACTAGCTAGGGAGACATGTATCATGATAGTAAATGTGTGAACAAAATTCGATAAATCAGGATGAGTAATAGTTGAAAAGAATTTTTTGTACCCTAACACAAGAGATCTAGCCTTATTTAATTTTTGTCCCTTTTTGATCTTCAGGGTACACATGGTTATAATATTTTTTTTTTTTTAGTCCCATGGAAAATACAGCAGTTTACCATACATATTGCAGCATTTTTCTTTCCCATTGTTTATTCAGGGACTTTCTTTTGTAGTCCATTGAATTTTTCTTTTGAATTGTAGAAAAATTTGATATTTTTTTCTGTTTGCTTTGAAATTTATTATTTAGCTTAAAAAGGAAAAAAAAAATAGTAAGCAATCAATTTGCTCAGAAGTTTATTTCAATAAATATTTTCCAGTAGCCTAAAGCAATGTAAATATATTAGTTTTGAAAATTCGATAAGGCATTTCAACAACTCTATCTCTTGTATATATATTGCTTTCTCTTTTTTGTAAACCGGGCCTTATTATTATTTTTTATTCTAAAGAAACTTTGAACAAAAGAGATGATGCTAACAGTCTTATTGTATCTTATCTGATATCATATTAGACAAGTATATATTTTCCAATAATATGAGCCGTAAGCAAATAAAATGATTTTCCTGTCAAAAAACCCTAAAAGGAATCCAGATTGTGTGATACTATTATTATTATTATTATTATTATTATTATTATTATTATTATTATTATTATTATTATTATTATTATTACTGGAAAAGCAAGATGCTATAAGCCCAGGGGCCCCAACAGGGAAAATAGCCCAGTAACGAAAGGAAACAAAAAAAAATAAAATATTTCAAGAGCAGTAACAACCTTAAAATAAATACTTCCTGTATAAACTATAAAAAAAAAACTTTAACAAAATAAGAGGAAGAGAAATTAGATAGAATAGTTTGCCGGAGTGTAGCCTCAAGCAAAGGAACTCTATCCCAAGACAGTGGAAGACCATGGCATAGAGGCTCTGGCACTACCCAAGACTAGAAAACAATGGTTTGATTTTGGAGTGTCCTACTCCTAAAAGAGTGTCTTACCATAGCTGAAGAATTTCTTCTATCCACACAAAGAGGGAAGCAGCCACTGAATAATTACAGTGCAGTGACTAACCCCTTATGTGAAGAAAAACTGTTTAGTAATCTCGGTATTGCCAGGTGTATTAAGAAAGATGAGAATCAGTAAAAAATAAGCCAGGCTATTCGGTGTGTGTTCAGGCAAAGGGAAAGTGGACCGTAATCAAAGACAGGGATGCAATGTAGTACTGTCTGGCCAATCAAAGGACCTCATACCTCTCTAGCAGTAGTATCTTAACCGGTGGATGGTGCCCTGGCCAACTTACTACCTTATAACGTAGGTAGTGATTAATTGTAATCCGAAAGATATATCCTCAACAGAAAGGATTCCCTTTAACTATTTCCATGAACACAAAAGAATATGAAATATTGTACCTCTCTTGTCCCCTCTCGTCGTTCTACTCCAAATATGTAAATAGAGGAAGTTCTAGACAAGGTGACTCCTATCCTAAAGGCATTTCTTTTCAGAATGCACCAAACCACAAAATTGTCTTCTTCCTTCGTAGTAAAAGCTATGTTTTCTGTATTCTGGGAATCATCACTTTGTGGCATGAAATTTGTATCTGCAGGGAATACCCTACGCTTTCAATTTCATAAAGGTAGCGAAATATCTTGTATTTATTTCATTATAATTTTTGGTTCATAAAAACTTGGAGATATTATTTTCTGCTATAATAATCAATGCTTTCTTATCCGAGATATAGAAGGCATGTGATACATGATTTTCAAAAGTAGAATTAAATATACGGCATAAATAGCTTTTACCAGAAAGAAACAGGTATATATTCTGCTCTCCTAGAATTTTATACACATTTCTCATGATCTAAATTGAAATATCAATATCTCTCCGGCGCTTGTCGTGCTAAGACGTGTGTGTGCCTATCAGTTTGAGAATACAGGACTGAGAATCTATCATTGACTCAAGGTAATCACTATCGTTTTGACCTCTCTTTCAGTACCGTCATAGCTAGTTTTATGTAACCCTTCCATATAACAAAACTTAAAGAAAAGTGAACGGTATGATGCAAAATGAAAACGAAAATAGTAGACTGCACCTGTGGATTCATCACGTGGAAAGAAGATGCCTGAGGATATGGCAATTTATAGTATAGGCAAAAAAAAAAAAAAAAAAAAAATCACTCAGGATACTTCAGCAAACTTCGTTGTAATTGAAGACGAAGATGACTCAGGTAATAAGTTGAGGACATGAAACAAGACTTTTTTTTTCCTTTTCTTTTTCTTAAAGAGCAATTTGAAGTGAATAGCCCTTGTGATGTGACGCTTTGAAAACAATTGTAAAAAAAAAAATCTAGGAGCAAGTATTACTGAAAAACGATAATAATTCAAAGAAACCATTGAGAAAAAAAAAAGATTGAACTAAAGTGGATAGTTTAAACTCCTGAATAACACCCACTCTATGAAAGTAAAGCTTGAAACACCGTAGATGGCAAAGAAATCCATAATTCGATGCATCTTCTTAGCCAGAAAATACATCCTAAGTCAATATACTGAACAATATATGTTTGTAAAATTTTAATATTGTTCTAAAATCTATTCTAGTGAACATATGTATGAATAGTGTTCTACAGATCATAGCTTCAAAGTATGCGCCGAGTGCTCATCATAGGACCATACATAGATGTGCAGACAACAAACAGAAATTTATTAACTACGCTCAATAACATAGAATGATCGCAGCAAAATAATCTAATAAAAAAGCAAAAAAAAAAAAAATGAAAAAGAAAAAGAAAAAAATACAAGATGAAGGAGAACAAAGATGCAACATCCACTAAAAAAATCGGCACGAGTTACGGCACAGTAACAGCTACCAATACGGAAAATTTGTATACTAATGAGAATAGCCTTAAAGATGCCACACAAGGAGATACAATAATCACGATAATAGGAAATATTACGATAAAACTAGGGCTGCCACAAGCATATAACAATAAGATAAATAAGATAGAGAGCACCATGGCTAGGAATTGAAGGCAATAGAATCGTAAAAACAGATCGGATGAACTTCAATTTCTTCAGAATATACAGTAAGATATGCAAGGTTTCAGAAAAAAATGAAATGAGTAGAGCTGACAGTTCGGAAGAAGACTTATGAAATAAAGACTTCACACCATTAAAAAAGAAGAAGAAAAAAAAAAAGGTGCAAGAATAACATCACCAGTCAGCAGGAGAAATAGAAGCCTCACTACAAAGCATCACAGGTCTCTCCAACTCTCATATTTTCTAAAACCCACAAGGATCAACTTCAACGTCAGAAAATACTACGCAAGTAGTCACTAATACCAGAAAAAAAATCAAAAGAAAGATAAAGCAATCATTCCACTATGATTACTTTAAAACCATCAAGTGCCTTAGCAAAGATAGAATTGTCCCTAAACTATACTTTATATTACTCCTTCTAATACTTAACTTTCCGAAGTATTCCCCACTATGTTTAGCTAAGAAACTACCCTCATTTGTATCCACCCATTTTTCCCGAGCTAAGAATAAATATGATACTCTGTTGAGAATATATAAAGCATCTAAATTTAGGTACGATGTGTGAAGTTCTGTAGTAATTTGTTACTAAGATATCTTCCTCTAGAAAAATGGTATTATAG
>NC_090733.1:38304708-38334708 GCF_036898095.1 Palaemon carinicauda
TTCCTGTCCTCCAATTATTCTGCTATTGGTGCTTCGATTATCTGCAACCAGCTTTAAGAAGACACTGTGACGGGCCGAGAGAGGAGTTGTGAACTCAAAGGCAGATTGGAAACGACTGAGTTATTTATTAAGGAACACTTTTCTTTATATACAAAACCTCAAGGCAACAGGACATGACCTGTTCGAGAGACAGACAATGTTACAGAGCAAAACGGAGACATGATCATTCAGGTTCTATTTAGTGCGAGGGAAGAGCGCATATACAAGCATAATATATACAAAAGGAATTATGTACAATTGTGTGACACACGGTTGGTACATGGCTCCCCCCCTAAAAATGACATGCTGTACATGTTAAATAGGGCGCCCTGATTTAGAGAGGCGAACTGTAGGCGGGTCATCTGGCAGAAGATAAGCAGGTTTTACACGATCAATGGAGACCCCGTCTTCTTTGCCCCGAATATTTAGGAGGAATGCTTTCGGACTGCGTCGGATCACAAGGAAAGGGCCTGTGTGAGGGGTGTTAGTGGTGGCTTGCTGGTGTCGTTGCACAGGAAGACGTACGTTGCAGAGTGCAAGTCCGTTGGTATGTGATGCTTCGCTGGGGGCTTGTAAGTCTGGCGGCACGGAGTAAATTTTCCCACGACGTGACGTATGCGCTGGAGAGCGTCAGAGGAGGTTGTAGAAGGAAAAAATTCGGCAGGGACGACCAACGGGTCGGCATACACCATTTCGGCTGCCGAGACGTCGAGGGCGTCTTTAGGAGCGGTCCTCAGTCCAAGGAGGACCCAGGGAAGCTGAGCAAACCAGTTGCAATCCTTGCAGCGGGACATCAAAGCTGCTTTGAGGGTGCGATGAAAACGTTCAACATTCCATTGGCAGCGGGGTTGTAGGCCGTTGTCTGATGTAGGGTGATGCCCAGGAGATTCGCTAATGACGTCCATAATTGAGAGGTGAAAGTTGTTCCCCTGTCAGAAGTAATATGCTCAGGGATACCGAATCTTGAAATCCATCCAGAGTGTAAGGCTGATGTACATGAGGCGGACGTTGCAGTTTCCATGGGAATGGCTTCAGGCCAACGAGTGGAGCGGTCGATGAAGGTAAACAGGTAACGATGTCCTTGTAATGTGGGTAGGGGGCCTACAACGTCGACGTGAATGTGTGCGAAACGACGCTGAGGTTGAGGAAAGGTGCCCACTCCTGAATCCGTGTGTCGATGTACTTTGGAAGTTTGGCAAGAAGTACACGCACGGACCCAATCCTTAGCGTCCATAGAAATGCTGTGCCAAATGAACTTTGCCTTCAGCAGCTGTGCAGTAGAACAGCACGAGGGATGTGAAAGGCCGTGGATGAAATCAAACACCTGTCGGCGCATGGGAGCAGGAATCCAAGGTCGCGGTCTACCAGTACTGACGTCACAGAGGAGGGTTGTGTTGGAGTCTTCGAGGGGAAAATCCTCCCAACGGAGAGACGTGCAGGATGTCTTACAAGCTTGATACTCTGGATCCTGTCGTTGGGCTTTAGCCAGGGCGTTGTAATCCAATCCCAGTTGAACGGCAGCCAACGTGTTTCTTGACAGGGCATCGGCAACGGGATTCATTTTCCCAGGGACGTATTGAAGGGTGCAATTGTATTCAGCAACGGCAAAGAGATGTCGGCGTTGACGGGCGATCAAGGCGTCAGACTGTCGAGTGAAGGCGTGTACCAGAGGAATGTGGTCTGTACGAATGACGAAGGGCGTACCTTCTAAGAAATGGCGAAAGTGACGGACAGCCAAGTGCACCGCCAGCAATTCTCGATCGAAGGTAGAATAACCCGATCCTGCCTTGGACAGTTTTCTGCTGAAGAAGGCCAATGGGCGGGGCGAGCCTTTGACCACCTGCTCGAGTACTGCACCAATAGCGACGTCGCTGGCATCGGTGGAGAGAAGGAGAGGGGCGTGTGGGATAGGAAAAGTGAGAGCCGCAGTAGTTGATAGGGCCTTCTTTGCATTGCAGAAGGCCACTTCTTGAAGGGGACCCCACTTCAGGTCCTTTGGCTTGCCCTTGAGGGAGGCATAGAGGGGAGCAAGAGTGGCGATAATGGCTGGCAGAAAACGGTGATAATAGTTGATCATGCCCAAGAATTCCTGCAGAGCTTTGACGGTCGAGGGCGTGGGGAAATTCTGAACGGCTGCTACCTTCTCAGGGAGGGGATGGACTCCTTTAGGAGTGATACGGTGCCCTAAGAACGACACTTTGTTGGCGCCAAAGGTACACTTGTTGTACCGGACTACAAGGCCGTTTTGTTGGAGGCGGTCGAGCACGATGCGCAGGTGACGGAGGTGTTCCTCTTTTGAGGAGGAGAACACAAGTATGTCGTCCACATAACATACACAGAAAGGGAGGTCCCCTAAGATGCCATCCATGAGATGTTGAAACGTTGCCCCAGCATTACAAAGGCCAAAACAGGAGTAATTGAAGGTGTATGTACCAAACGAAGTGGTGATGGCGGTCTTGGGGATGTCTTCTGGGTTCATAGGCACCTGATCCGGTTCTGTTTGCATGTTCAGGCGCCTGTAATCCCCGCACGGACGGAGGGAGCCGTCTTTCTTCAGAACGATGTGTAAGGGTGACGACCATGGGCTGGAGGCCTTTCGGCAAAGGCCCATTTTCTCCATTTCGGCGAACGTCTGTTTGGCGGCTGCCAATCGTTCCGGTGCCAGACGTCTGAATTTTGCGAAGACTGGGGGTCCCGTCGTCTTGATATGGTGATAAATACCGTGCTTGTCAGGAACCGTGGGTGTTTGGCGAAGTTCTGGACGGAAAACTTCCGGGTACGACGTGAGGAGGTGGGCGTAGGCATCCATGGGTGCGCTGATGTGGAGAGCGAGGTTAAAGGGGGCGGGTTGAAGAGGTGTCGACAAGTACGAGTCTACGTTGACCAATCGTCGGTGGGCAACATCAACCAGAAGGTGGAAATGAGAGAGGAAATCCGCACCGAGGATTGGCATTGTGACGTCAGCAACTAGAAACTTCCAATTGAATTTACCGTTTTCGAACGATAATGTGAGGTTCTCGTAACCGTAGGTGGGTATCGCAGATTCGTTGGCAGCTACCAAGCGGACGTCGGCAGATGTAGACAGACTACGTTGTGCCTTGAAGAGTTTCCTTGGCAAAAGAGAACGACAAGCACCCATGTCTACCAAAAATCGCACACCCGTTCCTGCATCCTGTAAAAAGAAAAGATTAGAAACATGGGAGGCCACCGCCACAAGCTATGGCTTACTTACACGTTTTTTGGCAACTGACAATCTTTGGCACATTTCTTAGCGGTTGCCCCGAATATGAAGTGGTAGTAGCAAAACTGCAGCGGATGGGAGGTAGTAAGTGGCAGTAGAAGTCGTTCGTTGGGGCGCGAGCGATTGGTGGGTGGTGGGCGGCTTTGTCACCGCTTCGTCAAGTCACGGGGTAGGCGTGTATGTCGTACGGCATTCATGTCAGCTTCGGTTGACGTTGAATAGGCATTCTCGTCGTCAGGGGTGGAGGCGTTGATGGAGGTCTTGAAGTGGCTGTCCATAAGGGCGTCAGATTTGGTCATCAAGTCCTTTATGGGTAAACTATCGACATCGGGTATGGCAGTGCGCACAGGTTCAGGTAAACGGCGTATCCAAAGGGCACAGAGTAGGTTCACCTCACGAGGAGAGCCGTCTGCTGCAGGTTGAAGGCGAGCGATACTGGTCATTTCCCTGAGGGCAAGCGAAGCCCTTTGGTCCCCCAACGGTTGTTGCGAGAGCTGAAAAAGCTTAGCTATACGGGTGGCTGGCGACGGTTAGTACTGCTGCAGAAGGTATGATTTGAGGACGTCATACGCTATTGGGGTGTCTCCTTGTTCACAAAGCCAGTCGGATATTTCTGGGAAGGTGTCCTCGGGTATCGCCGCGAGAACATAATCCGTTTTGGTGGTTGAGCGAGTCACGCCCCTGATACGAAAGTGGACTTCAGCGCGTTGAAACCAAGCGAACGCTTTTCCGCTAGCGAACGGTGAAAGTTTCAATGGAGCGGCCGCAGTGCCAACTGCTGGGGTAGAGTCCGCCTATGTCATATTACCAACGATGGAGGGGCGAGGAAGGTGGGGGTGGAAGGCAGTGGGAGCGAGTTGACTTCCGGGGTCACCAATGTGACGGGCCGAGAGAGGAGCTGTGAACTGAAAGGCAGATTGGAAACGACTGAGTTATTTATTAAGGAACACTCTTCTTTATATACAAAATCTCAAGGCAACAGGACATGACCTGTTCGAGAGACAGACAATGTTACAGAGTAAAACGGAGACATGATCATTCAGGTTCTTTTTAGTGCGAGGAAAGAGCGCAGATACAAGCATAATATATACAAAAGGAATTATGTACAATTGTGTGACACACGGTTGGTACAATACATTTGATCATAATCGACAATCTTATACACTCATAATAAGAAACAAGTGAATTTGGAAGTCTACCCATATGACTTCTATTTTATTGTAAAGGGGTAATTGTTTGCACAGTGGTTCGTCACATAATATATATATATATATATATATATATATATATATATATATTATATATATATATATATATATATACATATATATATATATATATATATATATATATATATATATATATATATATATATATATATATATATATATATATATATATATATATACGACCTTTCCGTGTAAAGCACTTAAGTTTAAAGCACTTCGGTGTAAATGCACTTTAGTCTAAAAACATTTTGTTCTAAAGGCACTTTGGCCTAAAAACACTTTAGTCTCAAGTAATATTTTTGTTAATTGCCGTTAGGTTAGTGTAAGTTAGGTTTGGCTAGGCTAAGTTTATTAACCAAAACTATATTTAACTGAACAAGTCCTTTTCCGCAAATAATTTATGCCTAATTAATCATTAGTTAAAAGAACGGCTATTAACACAAAAGTTCCTTTAGACTAAAGTGCTTTTAGACCAAAGTGCCTTTAGACCAAAGTGTCTTAGACTAAATGGCCTTTAGACCAAAGTGTTTTAGACTAAAGTGTCTGTAGACCAAAGTGCTTTTTGACGAAAGTACTTTGGAGGAAAGCACTTTAGACGAAAATGCTTTAGACTAAAAGTCCTAGACCCATATATATATATATATATATATATATATATATATATATATATATATATATATATATATATATATATATATATATATATATATATATATATATCCGGTCATTTTAACAATATTGCTCGATGTATAACCACTCTTTCTCTTTACCGTCCTTAAAGTAGTTTAATTCTCTCTACCGGGCTATTCTTCTTTGATCTTTACTTAAAAGTTTCCCTATTCTCCACATAACCTTAACAGTCATTTTATAATACACATTCATAGCATTCAGCTTTTAACACCACATACTGCTCGTTTATTGTCGTTCTACAATATCGAAGCTCTTAGAAAACAGAAAATCTTCAGTTTCTTCTTGGAAGCCTTAATATCTCTTGCCATTTAATGTGTTGGTGTGAGCTTATTATATAGACCCGAGACCGCATTTTTAAAGGGTCTAGAGCCTAGAGTAGACATACGTCTATTTCCTTATAATTTGAAATGATCTGTAACTGTACTCGTGTTAACACGATTTGTTGGCTGCAGGATATGTAGCAATTTTCTTAGAAATTCTGGACCCCTGGTTCCGAAAACTTTGTAGGATATTGTTCATATTTTACACTCAATTCTTGCTTTAATTAACAAACAGTGTAAGTTAATCAGTGTAAGAGTGAACATTTCTAGGGGTGGGACACTTTTCATCAGTTTTGCTCCTCTATAATGCTTTGTAATTTCCAAAGTTGTACTGTTGGTAAATTTTGGTAGCTGGAGTTACAATAGTCAATCCTGGTAAAAAAACAATTTATCACAAGTTTCTTTACAGAATCTTCACCCAGATAATTTTTTATAAAAGGAATGGTTTCAATTTGATAGCCAACAGTTTTTAATTCGTTATTTATTTAGCTATTGACAGACCAATTACAATACTTTCAGGAGTTACTCGTAGATCGCAAAGGTTTCTAAATATTTGGGCAGAGATTTTATTCATGTTTATTAGAATATCAACTAAGTTTCTTACACTTTTTTTTCTTTTCTTTTAATTTCCGTAAAACTTAAACTCAGTTTTATTTTCATTCAACTTTAGTGGTTCAATTGTCATCCCTTCCTTAATACTAGCCTGAATTCGGGTTATTAGAGTTTCTGTGGCGTGTTCTATACCATTTATGAGGAAGTAAAATTGTGTATCATCTCCAAATAGTTTGATATCTACTCCATGGATTTGTAGTACCTTCGATAGAAAAATAGCTTACATGCATAATAAAATTGGCTACAGTACACTCCGCTAAGGTACCTCCATGTTTCATGTTGCATATGATGAATACGAGTTTCCAATTTGTACACAGTAGTCTCTGTTATCCAAGAAGTATTTGATCATCAAACCGATGGACTGTAGATCATTCAGTAACAGTTCATGCACAACTCTATCATAAGCAGCACAAACATTGAGTAATATTAAAATACCACATTTTTTTTCATCCATCCTTCCATGCATATCATTTACAAAAGAACAAATAGCCGTCTGCGTAGAGTTTAATTCTGTGTAAGCAGACTGGTTGTTTGTCAAAGCTTCTATTTCTTCCAAGTAACTAATTACTTGTTCAAGAATTAAATATCCTACTACTTTTGAAATGAACGGTAGATTCGGAATAGGTATATACGAGCTTAATTCCTCATAATCTAGAGCACTTTTCAGAACTGGTGTAACTATATCCATTTCCTCAGATTTTGGAAGCTCATACTCAACGATACTTCCATTTGCTAATCTTGTGCTTATATTTCATAAGTAAAAGTAGAAAAGTTACTTTCTCCAGGTACTTCAGATATTGGCATATGATCGAAAGCACAGTTTATCTTCTTCGCTCTCTTGATAATCCTGGTGACATCATCTTTTATTATAGTCTTTAATCTCGTTAATTTAATCTATTTATATGGTGTTGCACCAATCTTATATTGAATAATTATAAATGAGCTAGATACTTTTTCTATTTTGTTTTGAAGGAATTCTAGAAAAGGATGTGCAGGTTCTTGGTCGCTGTTTCCATTTCCAATTATATAAATTTGGAGACGATATAACTCATGTATCGCTTTTGCTGCTTCGCGGGTCTTTGTTATAGTAATTTCTCCCTCTCTTAGTGGGTAATTATATTGCTAAACTGTAATTTCGTATTATGCGTAAGTTTTTTTTTCAGTTTTAAGCAATGCCACTTTCTTTCTTTTCACGTCTTTTTTCCTCTTTTTCTCTAAATTCACCATCATCAAAACAAGGAGATCGGTCTTTATCAATAATAGTATCTTCCATCCGTGGAAACATAGTATCATACTCACCTCTACCCACTCTATTATACTGTATATTGCAATAAGGCAGTTAACACACATATAGCCCAAGAAATGTTGGATGTCATACTTTCAGGGAATATTGATAACATTATTCATTACATCTGCTAACGAGGTTGGAAGGAGGTTATTTTTTCGTCCCTGCTCGTGTGTTTGTTGGTGCAGGTGTGTGTTTTTTGAAAACATATTCCTATCCACAATTTTCATCGTAAAGTAATGAAACGTGCAAGGATTATCTGGTATGTAAAAAGCTGGAAATGGTAGAATTTTAGGTCAAGGTTAAAGGCCAAGGTTATTGTCAAGAAAAATGTCCAATTCCCGTAATCAGGCATTAGTTTCTACCATCGTTGTCCCACAGACTTTAAAATTGGTTCTTATATGAGTGTATGAAAATCCATGCCAATTATTAGATGTTAAGTTCAGAGGGCAAGGTCAAAATTGAGCAAAAGGTCGGGAAATAAGCAGCCATAGGGAGGTCTGCGCTGTACTGAGTGCCTCCCTATTTTTCTTTGTAAATTATTTAATAAATACACAATGAGAGAAGTTTGATTTATTTCTAAAGTTTATTTTCTTTATCACTGGTGTTTCTGTAGAGGTATTCTAAATGTAATAGGTTTGTGCCCTGGACAGATAGTACACACACACACACACACACACACACACACATACACACACACACACACACACACACACATATATATATATATATATATATATATATATATATATATATATATATATATATATATATATATATATATATATATATATAGAAAAATAGTAGTTCCATGGACATATTTTTCTATTTCTTTATTTTCCCTCAGATTAAAAAAATGCAAAAAATATACTGCAGGTCATTACAACATATCACATACGATCTTTTGAAGCCAATGCCAATAATTTATAGTAAATTGTGAGATAAACAAAAATAGATCCCGAAAAAATTTAGTTTATTTAGTCTCTTATGCAAGAGACGTTAAACGTTGTCTCACTAAATTGTGAATCAATTTAGTTTTTGTACAATCAAACCTAATATTTCTAAAATATATGATTGTTAATTGATAGTAATGAAAAAAAATTATGAATATTTTATAGAAATCCGTATTTTTTTATTTTTTTTAACAGCTTCATCTCTCTCTCTCTCTCTCTCTCTCTCTCTCTCTCTCTCTCTCTCTCTCTCTCTCTCTCTCTCTCTCTCTCTCTCTCTCTCTCTCTCTCTCTAAGCAGTGTTATCTATAAGGAGTTGAATGTGTTTTATGCTATTGCTAGTAAATCATTTAACATTATTTATCTTGAGAAGTTGCATTAATTTAATAGAACATGACAAAAGATAGTGATAATGCTTTGATATTCCTAAGACTATTGTATGATACTAAATAGTATATAGGCTTCTCAAATACAGCATTTTCTTTTTCGTTTTAATTTATGACCGAAAGAACATTCCAATCTTATCTTAGTAAAGTGGTTTGAATAATAATGCTAAGGAATTGTTATGCTAGGTTGTTTATAAATAATAATTTATCATAGATAGTATTCAAAATGGTTAATATACCATTCAGATTTAATAAGATTCATTACAGGTGCTATTTTGTTTGATGTCAAATATAAAGTTTTATACAGACCAAGTATTCGTTCACAGTAACTAAATACTCGTATTCCTCAAGTAAAACCTGGCCAAATCTCTCTAGATAATATTTTTACGTGAGTCTCCATATGGCTATTTGTATAGATATGTATACTCTATGTGTTTATATATATATATATATATATATATATATATATATATATATATATATATATATATATATATATATATATATATATATATAAATAAATACTCTATGAACAATTATGTATGTTTCTGTTTCGATTTGAATAGAACTTGAGATTTTAGATTTGAATACAGAACATTTGATTCCACCGAGCCGAAAAATTAAGGTTACATTGTGAAAATGCGATTACACGCTAACTTTATCAGAACAAAAAATACATTAGGTGAATTTCATAAGAGAACATTTAATTTTATTAAGTTCCAGTAACATCAAGTTTATAATCCCCTCTATTGCTTCTCAAAGTTTTGAACTTCTAAGAAAACTTTCCTTTTTTTTCATACCGCAATTACGGTGTCATGTTTTTTTTCCTAGAATTGGGTCGAAGAATTCCGATTCATATTGATAGAGCTAGAACATTTTATAATGTCACATAAGTTGATAATAGTAACCAGACCTTTTTCTTTTCCTTTACTCAAGTTTGTTTTAGACTGGTCTAGATTTTCTTTTTTCTTTTTATTTTTTTGGTGCCGGTAGCTTGATAAAATGAATTAAAAATTGCTATTCGTTTTAATAATAGCATTGATAAGAGAAATAAAAAAAAAACAGGATATTGGAAACCAAATTACAACAAATAGAATCCATTTGATTGATGAAGTGGAAATTGAATTAAATTCTCAAAGTTTGTAGGAAACCATTCCCTCTAAAGATATGGAAAGGTTGGGCCATTGAAGATTTTAGGCTCAGGTCCTAATTTAGGCATAGATTATCATATCCTCAATTAAGAGCTTATTATTTTTTTTTCTTTTAATTATGTGAGTACTATTATTTAATGTAATTATAGAATTCTCTGTCTCTAATTATTAGGATTAAGTAGAATTCATAATTTTTTTAGCCCAGAAATATCAACAAAACGTTAGGAAAGAACCTTAACGGTTCCATATATATATATATATATATATATATATATATATATATATATATATATATATATATATATATATATATATATATATATATATATATATATATATATATATATATATATATCTCTTTTTTAATGGATTCTGGTAACTATGAATATTGAGAAGTTTTGGTAGGTTCATTTATCGATTAAGTGATATTTTACAGACGGACCCAAAAAAAAATTTTGCGGTTTTTTTTTTCAATTTTTGTATTACTTCATAGCCTTTGGAATGAAAGGAACCCTTACATGTAAAAAAATATATAACCTATATATCTGTATATGGAGACCAGGACCACTCAACACCGCTAATTCAACGCCTGGAAAAATTTTCATCTGGAGTGATTTAAATGGCGAATAAGGTTGAAATACATACATACATATATATATATATATATATATATATATATATATATATATATATATATATATATATATATATATATATATATATATATATATATATATATATATATATATATATATATTTAAGAAATTTAATTACATATATTTTAATAAAGAGGTCTTAAATAGAGAATTTTCCTCGAGCACATTAAATCGATTTAAAAACAGAAACAAAAGCCGACAAAATACAAGACCAAAACTAAAACATTTGTGAAAATTGTATGTAATGCCTCTTTGTTATTCTATAGAAGATCATTCTGAAAAAGAAAATACAATTTGCAGAATTCTATCATCTGCACTTATATACCTCATCAATTTAGGAAGAGGTAATGAACTTCAATCAACTACTTAAAAAACAAAGGAAAAAAAATATCTTGGTTCATTTGCACTTTCTTTAAGCCTGTTGTAAATCTGGATATCATGGTGTACTCCATACCCTGTTCAGTTTGAAGTGTTCTATTACATGCTTCAGCAATGTTATTTCTACGATCTTCCTTGTTCAACGTTTTCGCGTAAACATTCCACATTCGAGGGGGAAGAGATTTGGACATTTCAAACATCTCTGAATAATTTGATTGTTGCTTATTTGTGCATTAAAGCATAGCTAATACGAATGACGCCGTCGAATTCAGTTTAAAGAATGATATAAATCTGTGAAAATTTTCTGGTTGATATTTAGAAACTTCTATTAGTATATCAATTGAATGTAAATACTGCAACCAACTTTCTGACTCAAATAACAAATTTTTTTTTAATGCGAGGACCACTATCGCCAATCAGGATTTTTTTTCATTTTGAACTGTAAATTTTGTAGTTGTGCAACGTCATCAAATCTTGAAGGCCTACAGTACTCTGAGGAGGGCCACTTACAACTTTCCTTTTGCGTTTAAATGTTCTACTTATGGCAGAAGCTTCTGACAATTATCCAAATGTAACCTAGATACAATTGTTAAGACTTCACTTATTACTGCACTTGGTATTTCAACGGTATTTTCTGTACAACGTTTCAATGCAGTGTATACTTTAACCACTTCTACATTGGACGCAGATGATATTGTGGAAATGCTCGTTTACTTTTTTTATAACTGCTCTAAATTTTGTATGAAACCTTACATTTCATATACGTTGAACATTTGATCACAACGCCTAATTTTTTGGTTATCTATTTTACTCAACATATCGAATGCAATTAATTGTCTTTCTTGTACATATTTTGTTCCTCTATGGCTACGAATTTTGAAGTGGAGCTGATGAAAAATTATCTATTTCATACAAATTATCAACCCAATTTCTGATCCGGTCCTACGTATGTATATTTGTTTATATTCTACATATATTTTTGCATGCCCATTAGTTCCCAATGTCAAAATGTACCCGTAAATATAACTTTTCAGATCATTGTTTTCCTGATACATTTTGCTTTTGCTAATCACTTTGCAACAAAAATCGAAAGGAAATTACTGTGGATTCAGAGTTTCCAATTCATCCTTGCAGTTTTATGCCTTCCTTGCATCCAAGATAAAGCCTTATAAAACATCTTGTCCTTTGAGTATCTTAGACGGTAATAGTTGAATTAGATGAAGGCATATAATTTCGTAATTAGTGTTCCACGTATTCAAATGGATGACATAATACTTTGGAATGAGAAATTTCCTCACTAAGGTTCTCTTCCTCACAAGCATCATTGAAATTATCCATTAATTAGGAAAGGTTTCGTATCCTAAGCTATTAGATTGCGGAAATACGTAGCAGTTCGCATGGATTATTAGGGGTGACAATATCATTGGTTAAGGTATCATTTTCATATTACTCAGATCTGTATTGTTAAATAATGCTATATTCTAGATCTTTATCTCCGAAAATTATGCTTTAAATCTGAATTATTGAAGATTGCGGATACTACATTAGTAAAAAAAAAAAAAAAAAAAAAAAAAAATTCTTTTTTTCTTTTTGCTCGTACTATTTCACAATTCTTCTTGAGCAAATAATATATCTTGATAAAGTTCCTAAGAATAAAATATTTTTATCAAATCATGCAAATACTGACACATGTTTTAATCAATTACACATATATAATCTTAACGTGAATGACAGCAAATGGCATATAAGCCGATATGAGTAATTATTTGATAATTTATTTTAATTAAGCATATATATGGCTGTGCTGTTTTTATTTTGTTTCATGTTATTTGTAACCATATAAAGTAACACTTGAAAGCTAGAGCTCATAAAGAATATGCATATCGATAATTTACTGAAGCTATTTGTTTCGATAATGTCGTTGCATTATAGCGGGATGCAACTATATTTGCTATCAGACTAATCTGCCTAAAAGGAAACAAAAAACTATAAAAAAAATATCCTCAAAACCTATTAAAATTCTGAAGAGTTACCCGATTTAAAAAGAAAAAAAATGTGTATCCTGTTAAAATTTGGCCTGTATTGAATGGTATGTTCTACAAGATACACCCCCCCCCCCCCCCTTCCCCATATAAGTCGAATACAGATTTGTCAAGTAAAATCTTGAACCCCACAAAGATTGCTAGAAAGGGTTTTCAACTGATTCTGGTACAATTTGATATGGAGAATGACATAATAAAAGTTTACTAAACTCTAGCCATTAGAAAGCTGACAAATCCAAGATGGCCGCCATTACATTAATATGCAAAAAAAAAAAAAATTGTTTTTATTATTTACTTTAAAATGATGATTATGATGTCTATACCTACGTTTTGAGGGTCGAGGAATGCGATGAAAGCATTGAAATAAGGAATTTGAATAGTTGGGGGGAAAAATCACTATTTATCTATTATACACTTTTTTTCAGGTTTCAGCATGTTTCACTGACTTTTAACCTCAAAAAGGGCCACAATGAGTGCCACTGATGTCTACCCTAGAACATGCTCCTTCTGTAAAAAAAAATTGAGAGCCAAGATGATGCAGTTAAGATTTGTGAAAAGGGTGCATTGGAAATCAATGAAGCAAGTGCTTAAAGAGGTGACAGCATTACTGTGACAGCTGGTTGCGTAGTACATTCAAATTGTCGTAAGAAGTACATAAACCCACATGACATTACAAATACATTTAACAAGAGCAAAAGTGAACCATGGCTTAAAATAAAGACCCGGCCAATTACTGGACAGTTTATCAGCAAATCAAATTGTGTTTTCTGTGAAAATAATGTTACATTTAACGCCTCAGGTTTCAGTTTTCTGATGACAAATAATTTTGTTAAAACAATATCGCAGACTTGTAGTGACACTTCTGATGACTGGGGTTACAGTGAAAGGTCGAATTAAGTAATATGACTGTGACTTCCATGCAGCCGACTGTGTATATCACCACTCCTGGGATAGGAACTTAACGATCCAGACTCAATATTCTCCAAGGTCCTAGATCTTTTCATCGCATTTCATGTGTGTTAGGGCCACTAATGAGGAATCTCAGAGGAGAAGAATTATCAAAACTACCACTAAACCTATCAAAGGATATATAAAAACTGAAGTTTCCTCTGTCACAGACCAAATCCAGGAACAGATATGCTGAAACTTTATATTGCTTCGAAGTATATTTCAGATAGTCTTCGTGCAATACTGGATATTTAGCTTGTGGAGAAAGATAAGTAAAAATGTTTCAGGGGTTAAACAGTCAATAATTCAGGCATTACGTTCTCGAACTGTTCTATCCCAATACAGATAGTACTTGCCCTACACACAAAAATCATTTGTATCGTTCAAGGTTCTTTGTAGATAATTTGCATAAAATGGGATTTTGCTCATAATACAGAAAAGCTCTGAGATTATTGAAAGAATGCTGCTGTAGATATTTTGGTTGGTAGTATTGATTCAGAAGATATGACTATTCTGTTTGCTGCTCTCAACGTTCATCGTAATATTCTTTCAATCGATGGTAGAGGCTCCTTCCATGGGATGAGGATAATGGCAGCCTTGATTCCTGGTAAATAAAAGAAGAGAGGTCATTCCAGGATAAATTGTTTCTAAACTTGAATATGTGGAGATCACAATGATTGACATAGTTGGCTATCGCTTTGCCATCCATGCCTACCATAAGGAAGTGTTTAAACAAATAGAAAAAAAGAAAGAAAATATCAAAGAATGGATATTCTATGGGAACTATCGTTAACCTTTAGAAAGGAAACTCCAAACTAGTCTGGTATGATGCATATAATTCATCAGGGGGTAGAAATACCATGATCAGTCCTCAATTACTTATCTTCCCATGATTGAATGACTGACTTGTACTTGGGTGACAAGAGCTGCCCTTTGTCTACAACGGAATTTATTTATAAGCAAGCAGAAAAATATGGTATTAAAACAATAATAACATTTGCACCAGCGCAGCATTAGAAGACAAGTGAGATCATTGTTGATACACCTCAGAATAGCCATTTGAAGGAAATAATTATCTTGTTAAGTGGTTTTCTCACTCTAATTATGTAGCTGGTTGCAATTGGATACATCATGGATGATATCAGCCTAAAAGACATTCTACAGGGGATATATGGTGAAAGCTCAGTAAATAATAAAATGACCGGGACTCCTTCATTAAGCACAGACAGATAGCAAAAACTTTGTTTCAGGACGGTTAAATCAGCTGCCAAAACTGTGTACCACATCAACAGTCTTAGGTGAGTCCTAGGAAATAAGCTATGCTTTCAACAGATTTTCATGCAAGCTTTTACTGGATAGGATAGTAAGTACATCGCGCATTTTTATTGTACTGAAAGGGCTACATTTAAAAAGTTAGTCATAGGCAATTCTGGGTTGCAGTCTTGTGCTGATTAATTCCTCTCTCCAAACAAAAAACAAAAGTAATTGAAAACACTGGAGCCAAAGTAATGGATATACTATTTGTTGGGAAGGATGCAGTCACAGACACCTTTGCGCCATAGTACCCTATTAAAAAATGGAGTCCTCAAAATCTTTTGTTGCACCATATAATGGTGTAGATTTGGAAAGAGAGTGACATGAATTTGTTGAACTAGGGTTGGAAGATAGAGGACACTAAGTTAACACCAGTAATATCAGATATGAATGCCACCCCAGACAACCTATTGAAGATAATACATTGTGACTGCAAATCTGCCTGCCGATCATTGCGATGTAGTTGAAGGGTGTATTGATTAGCATGTAAACCTGCCTGTGGAAAATGCCAATTAAGAAATTATTCTAGTCCATGCAATCATGTCAAATTCAGTGAAGAGAAAGATGTGGAGTACCAGTTAGAATCTCTGTATTAACACTGCTAATGAAATATGTATGCACTTAATAGATAGTAAGATTGTCATGTTTTTAAGTTTAGACTTTTAAGACTCTGGTAGAAACCAAACACACTAGTTCTATAAGTGATGTACGGTTGAGTTATTGTATGTTTTATATATATTGTGTTATGATAATATACGGTTAATTTTGAATATAGCTGCATATCAGTAGCCAATATTGTAAAACATCTTGTATTTCATTATATGAAAATTAGATTTCTTTTTGCTGGTTCCATTGTAATCTTTAGCCCAAAAAACATAGGTGTAGACATCTTATTTATTATTGATCATCGTAGAGTCAATACTATAGAAGTGATTTACACTTTATTTCTTGCAATGGCCGCCATCTTGGATTTTACATCTTTTTAGTAATCATTTTGGTAGACTTTTAGTATGTCACCCAAGACATCACATGAATCCAGAAACAGTGGAAAAAACCTATCCTAGTAATTTTTTTTTTTTTTTTTTTTTTTTTTTGAGTTAATCCATATATGTACTCGACTAGTAAGAGGGTAGGATACTTCTATCAGTACATCTCATGCAATGTACTGTAAGCATTGCTTGAAGAATTTTACTATGTTCGGTAAGATCCTAGCTGTAGTTGCTTTAAATCGTTTAAGCTTAATTACTTCCTTCCTTTTGTCTGTCATCTTACTTTTACTTCATATTGCAACTTCTGAGAATTCCTGAAAGGTCCCCCCAGTGCCAGGCTCTATAGTCAAGACTCTTAAATCCGATGCATTCCAATTTCCAATCTCTTATCATAATGCTGTTATAACTGCGAAGTATATGGATGACAATTTTCTTATTTGGTATTATTACTCTTCAAACATTCAAATATTAATGGTTTAAGAGAATTAATGCATTTTCTTCCGATAACCTTTGATATATGCGTAAAATAGGCACAGTAGTTTCCGGAATAAAAACCATAGGAGTGCAGTATCTGGAAAAAATACCATATATATTTCATATGTGTAATAGTTTTTTCTTTTATTATTATTATTATTATTATTATTATTATTATTATTATTATTATTATTATTTCGTCATATATGTAGTAAGTGATTAGTTACGCAAATGACAGATATTTCAAAGAAGACAATAAATAACTTTATATGTATATATATATATATATATATATATATATATATATATATATATATATATATATATATACATATATATATATATATATATATATATATATATATATATATATATATATATATATATATATATATATATATATATCCACTTTGCAGCAAGTGAAAACCCTTGTGTTTTTAATGTGATCTACTTTTCAATTCTCAGTATCTCAAAGACACCACACCAGATAATCTATACACTGTCCTACGAGGATTTATTTAATGTGTTTTTTCTTTCTTTTTTTCTGTAATTGGAATACATCGCACCTTATCAACAATAGAGTACACCTTGATGTAGATGTAGGCGTTCGATGTCAATGGAAATGTTTCGAATTTCTCAGGCTCCGATATCTGATCTCACGGAAAGCTTCTTGCATATTTTAATCTATTTTATGACGGTTTAATGACAAGAGAAATTCGTTAATTAAGCTTTTAAAGGTCACTGTTAACTAATAAGGTCTTCGGATTACTACCTATATATACAGTGTTTTTCGTTTTAGCTTTTTCCATTAGGTAGAATTTTTTTCGGTAATAAAGATTGATCGTGGTTCAATAATTGGAAGTTAGAAAGTAAAATTTACATCACAAAAACAATTAATTTCTGAGTTAATTATGTGATTTTTGTGACGCAGAAATTCTCATTCATTTTCAATTTCTATGACCTCGAAATATTTGTGATTTTCTACAAGGTTGTAAATCCCTGGAAATCAGAGAATAGTGACCATGATATTATATTCTAGATTCTCATTGCAAAGGCAAATAATTACAACAAAAATTTGTGAAATTTTGTAACGAACCGATGATAGTTATTCGAGAGTTATTTATGTAGGATATTGGATACGTTGAACGTTCAATGGGTTCCCTAATGTTATTGTTACTCGAATGCCCTGAACCAATATATCTAGATGGTATTATATACATATTTATCGAACGCCTACATCTATTTCCAGGGGTACTCTATTGTTGATAAGGCGTTTTGTGTTCGAATTACAGAAAAAAATCATTAAATAAACCCTCGTACACCTGCCTCCATTTAGGATAATGTATAGTTTACCTGGTGTACTGTCTTAGAGATACTGAGAATTGATAAGTAGAACTCATTAAGCACATAAGTGTTTTCATTCGTTGCGAAGTGGATATATATATATATATATATATATATATATATATATATATATATATATATATATATATATATATATATATATATATATATATATATATATATATATATATATATATATATATATATATTATAATATTCTAAATAAGTATTGATGAATAAGTTGGTGTAGCACAAGGGGAAGCTTCATTATCTATATGTTTTTCTTTCTTGGAGAGAATATTTTCCATTGGCTATACACTTTCGACTCTCTATAAACAACTAAGCATTATTATTTATTTAGTAAATTGTGTGCACTGCTAGGAAATTAGATAGCTTTTTATCCTTGGGACATTTTACACCAAGTATCGTCATTGAGGTAAGCTGAACACGAGCCCTTTAAGGGTAATCTATATTTTCAAGCTACTGCAAAAAAAAATATTCTACAAAAAGTAGTCGGTACCTATGGGTATTAGCGTTGCATTAATTATAATATGGTCCAGAAAAATGAAAAGAAAAAAAGTTGAAAAACACACACACACACAGATCGCTCTTTCTAAGTCTGAAAAAAATAAAAGCTTATAGAAATATTGTATCCTCGAACGTGTCTACTATTATTATTGTCTCTCGATTTTTTTCTGCTAACAAAATTAATCCGTCTAATAAAATTGTTTTATGTAGTTAATGGTACAATTTACTTGCAAAATTTACTTTAAAAAACATTAGAAAAAATTACTGCTATATTTATAAAGAGAATTTAACAATAAATCTTCATGTTCTCAAAAACAACTGAAGAAGGAACTATATTGACTTAGTTATCAAGCTGTTCTAAGATTTTCAACAGAAACAGTAATTTACGAGATATGAACATAAACATGAACCTATATTATATAAAAACTGAATAGGATTGTAGATGGCATTATCTGTATATAAATCTCTCTTTTCTAAACTCTCATCGAAATTTCCTGAACATTTTCATTATATATTCGTGCAGTTTTCAAGGCTAATGAATATAGTTTTTCTTTATGGAGGAACATTTTTATTCAAGTAATTCTTTTCATTTAATGATTAACAATACAGAACTACTATATGCAACATAAAATGAGGAAAGATTTTGGAATTCAATTCAAAATATTTTCCATTAGGCATAAAGGTAATCTACTTCATTGTGTATTTTCTATTTACTATATTCCATAAATAAATGGCAACCATTAGTTTCTGATTTGAAAATATGTATCATTATTTCCTTACAGATAACTCCTGTGCAGCGGAGCTGGTCGATAGAATAATTTAAACATGATGAAAAAAATATGAAATCCATTTTGGGAAAGCTCACAAAGACTGCTCAGTTTTCCTGTACTCAAATGTAAAATTTCTTTTTATTTATGGCTGCTAGTCATTAATCATTTATTATACCATACGAGAATGATGCAGTTAGCAAGATCTTGTTCATAGCATATATCAAATTATCTTTTATGATTTACTCCCTTTTAGTAATTCTGAATTAGATATATGTTATAAATGCCTAATGATTGTCATCCATGAAATGAATCATTTTTTTTTTCAATATCTTATATACTATCCTATATAAACATATAAGCTTCCTAACGATATATATCTTCATGATATTTTCATGGGTTTCACGATGGCAAACTAATTTTATTTTATTGACTTCAAATTTCTTATATACCTAAAATAACGTAAATGAGTTCTTTGTCTGCTTTCTTGTCTGTACCCAGCCAGAACTCTAACCATTTGCTTTATAATTTCCCCACTGAAAATCCTATCCGACAGTTTATTCTATATAACAGGTAACATTACGCAATCAAGATGTCTTATAAAAAAAAATGCACGAGAGAGCTTAAGTAAGTTTCATTAATTCCAAAAGAAAATTACACTCTCTAGTAATCTACTTCGGAAAATATTAAAGCTAGTTTTTGACCGCTATTTCTAGGGCCTTTAAATTGGCATCATACCATTGCTGCGATACTTTCGAGTCTGAAGAATTAAATCCTGCATTTATGAAGGTTCACAATGTTCTTACATCCGTTTCACACTTAATCTTCTACCTCGCTCGATGAACTAATCTCTCCTTAAGTCCCTCACTTTATGGAAAAATTACACAGAGACTCTCCTTCCTTCACGTTGGATACCATTAATATTTCGGCTATTTCCCTTGTTACAACTTCTTTATTTTCCATCATGGACTCTATGATTATTCTTGAGGTGCGGTTGCTTCTACTATGTTAAAGTAATAAACTAAGCTTGTATAATTGAGCTTATGGTGAAGAGAAAAAGTTGAAGTTTGAAGTGTTTACTGATAGCCATTGTTACGATCTCTAACTCGTTACAGGTTCTTCTAATCATTAATCATGTGACATAACAAAACATCAAAAGAACTAACTACTGATGACTTTATGTGCCAACCGTAAGGCAAAGAAGACAAAAGATAGCTTTTCTTCCGTCAAGTTAAATTTTGTTAATAAACACAAGTTTCGTAAGCAATATATTAATATCTGGTAAAATACCTTCAACAATTCCATGCGACTTATGGAAAAACAGTGTGTAATTTACAAGTTTGTTATCTACCTCTTTCCTTTTTATGCTTGAAATACAGGAAATTACTGCCAGTATCCCATTGTATAAATCAAGGCAGAAAATAACAACGAACTCATGCTGATTCAAATATACGACCAAACGATGGCCGTAGTATATATCTCTATCTGAATCTGAACTAGTTACTATCATTCCAGGTATTATAACCTCACTGTAAATAGGATACACACACTAAGATGGCAACGTCATCAACAAGCAAATTGTCTACTACCACTCACTTTATATTTCCCGGCACTCCCTAATTTCTTTTTTATTTCACCCCAACAAATGAAAAACAACGGAAGTGTTTGCAAACCCACCTAGTTGAAATCATCTTTCATGCTGATTACTGCCCTTGTCGGTGCACTGTCTATCCCAATGGTGGAGATAAAACATTTGGAGTCCAAAAAAAAAAAGACTCCTCTAAAATCCCGTCCTTTAAGAGAAGAATCTAGACCTTCAGACAGAAACTCTTTATAAAATATCCTACAGTACTTTATTTCAAACCATCATTCCTACTTGACGAAAGATTATTAACTAACGACACTGATTTCTTAAAATTTTCCCCTTCTGATACCCTATTTTTTATTATATCGAAAGAAAGCTAACTCTTAGCAGCTAACTACACATTCGTTCTTACAAGCAATGAACGTATACACAGGCTTTCCACATGCATGACACCAATAGCCCAATTTTACTGTATTGATACTTCTATAACCGATTTTATCAGGTTTCATTCTACATAAGGGATTTCGGGGTTTGATAATACAGACATTGCCATACAAGGATTATTATTATACTCTGCATCATGATTGATTTCCTTTAAACGCATCCAGCGCAAGTTTCCTGTTGCAATGTAAATCCATTGTTGCGGAAAGCCAATTGGCGGACTCATCCATGAAGGATAGGATTTTCATCAAATATCGGTTTATCTAACATTGTTGTCCCCCCCCCCCCTCCCCCCCGCCCCCCCAAAAAAAGATGATGCAATCTTTGATTAAACACTGAATATATTTCATTTATTGGGAAGGTAATACGGATTCCTATTCATTAATATTTTATTCAATATTATTGTATCTACCCATGGCAACCCTTCATAAATTGAGCACCGATTTATATCAATTACATCACGCTATCTCTCACTCTTTTTAGTTGTAGTTACATTCATGTGTTTTTATGAATTAGTTTTATACTAATGATATTAAGCACAAAAGTCTCAAGTGTAACGATCTTCGAAAATCTAAGTTAGTCAAGGTTGAAGAATAGTTTCCAAAACTACTGTTTAATATATCTATAAAAGAAACTATACATATATCAGTCGATTAATTTTCTTGGTGGTATTTACAGAGTGTCAGTGTAGCATAATATTATTAGAAAATTTACAAGATGACATTTTTTTTCTAAAATTTAATTTCTTCTAGTGATTTATATCATCTTTTGTAATTTCCATATTTAACAGAGAGCGATTTGCGTATATATAAAAATTAGTTCCATTGGAAAAATATACATCAGGATATGCAATTTAATTTCTTCGAATTGAAAAATATAGTGTTCCGTGGTAGGGATGCTGATCCCGAATTATTGGCCAAAACATGAAAGTTATTTATAGCTGGGACATTGAAGTAGTCCTTGCTGTAGCTTGTGAATAATTGGTGAAGTTCTACAATGATCATCTAATATCATATGTAAAACGACCATGTTCTAATTATGTCTTAACATCCGTGTCTATAATACTTCAACACCGTAAAACTCTATAATCATGTTGCCAAAACTCAAAAATACTTATTTACCGAAAAAAAAAGAAAAAAAAAATACCTATTTGTCCGATTTTATTTGTTTGAAAGTACACTCGGTACACAACTCTATATAGTTTCTCTTCCTCTAGTTTTGTTAATGTTTTTATAGTTTATATAGAAAATATTTATTACAATGTTATTACTGATCTTAAAATATTGTTTTTTTTTTCCTTACTTCCTTTACCCACTGGCCTTATAGCAGACTGCTTATCCAATTAGGGTTGTAGCCTAGCAAGTACTAATAATGATAATAAAAATAATAATAATAATAATAATAATAATAATAATAATAATAATAATAATAATAATAATATTCTTAGTAGAGTTGATAGAAAGAGGGTATAATACTTTGATATATAATAATAAAAAATTTTAAATAACTCTTCCTGTTAATATATTACTATCTAGCTAAGAACAACAAAGAAAAATGGGGTAAGAATTTATATTTAGAATTTAGGGAAATTGTGAAAAAGCATATCTGGATCTGGAATCCAGATCCAGTATCGGATTATCTCCAAAAGTTAATAGAGTTGTCTTTGGCCTAAGATCTATCTGTGGTGGAAATTTCGTAAAATTCCATCAATTTATTTTGACGTAATCTTCAAAATAATGAAAAATGCAAATCCAGATCATCTCAAAAATTTTATGGGGTTATCCGTGATATAAGAGCTATCTCTAGTGAACATTCCATCAACATTTGTGAGTAGTTTCGACGTAATCCTGTCCACAGACACACAGACAAATAAATAAATGAATGAACCGACTCGAAAATATAACCCTCTAGGTGGAGCTATATATTGGAAAGAATTTTTCTTATATCTATTAGCAAAGGTACTACCCTAGGTATAAAAAGCAGGACCATAAGCCTGGGAGCTCTAATAGGGAAAATAGCACAGTGAAGAAAGGAAATAACAAAACAAATAAACTACATGGAATAGCGAAAAAATTTATATAAAACCTTTTAAGATCGATAACAACGTTAATTTTCGTCTGTCATTTATAAGCAATTGAGAGAGACTAATGTCAGCAAAGTTCCAACGATTCAACTGCCTTATCAAATAGTTCATTCCACGCACCGGTCAAAGATGGAATAAAGTTTTTGATGAAAATGTAGTATTGAGCTTTGTGATGAAGAAAGCATAACTGATAGAATTAACTACATACTAAGTACCACATACTGGATGGTACAGTCTGGAAAGATCTGAATACAAAGGATGGTCAGAATTATGAAAAAAATTTATGCAAAATGAATAACAAACCAAGTGAATGACAGTGCAAGAGATTAATATCTAAACCATGAATAATAGAAAAAAAAAAAAGATTAATGGATAGCAAGTTTTTATCCAACAAATTAGGATGATATTCAGAAGATGAAGACTAGGCAGGAGAACAAAACTCTGAAAAGTCAGAGTAAAAGAATTCCTTATTATAATGATAATGATGATAGTAATAATAGTAACAATACTAATGATATTAGTAATAATAATGATTATGTTATTAATATTGAGATCAATATCAATATTTGTTGATATTATTCAACCTTTTCATATTCAATCTTCTTATTCTTAACGTCGCAATTACTGTATGTAAGGTTCTTCAGGCACCACCACAAAACCTTTTGTTGAAAGAACAATATAAAAAGACCGATAAATTTTTCTCTAGATATCATGTTTTAATTGGCTGTTAGAACATATAAGAACATTTGGACTGGTCCTTTTATTTCCTAAACGAGATTTTCTAGGAGGATAATTATCATAAAACCATGACATTCTAAAGTGTATTCCTGTAAAGATCTGAGTGGGCGCCTCTCTCTCTCTCTCTCTCTCTCTCTCTCTCTCTCTCTCTCTCTCTCTCTCTCTCTCTCTCTCTCTCTCTCTCTCTCGTTCCCCGAATGCATAAAGATATATAGAATATTCCACAAATGATCTAATCATAAGTTCCATTATAATTTTCATAATCTTTTTTTATGAAATATCTGTACCTATTACTGGTATTAGTTATTGTCTGTTATGAATCACTTGTTAAATGTGACATAAACATTTGTCTCATTTATTGTTCTTAGCTTCTAGATCTCTTCATAAGATTAACCTTCTATGTTTTTCTTGTCTTAGAGCACTTGATATAAGTTTCTGAATCAATTTTGCTGCATATAATCGGTACACATTTTCGAAATCATATATAATTATCATGCTTCAGTTCCCAATAGTTTTACTGCATTGTAACTTTGGCTAAATATCTGAAATATACCTTCTACAAAAGGGAAAAAACCTTTCAATTTATATTTCACTACCTTTCTCCATATATGATGAGGAAAACTGGAGTCTAGGAATTTAAAAGCAAACATGTGAACATTTTTTTATATACTGCATATGAATATACAAGTAACTGTATCCAAATCTATACCTGTTTATGAATAAGTGTACTTTTCAATGATACATTTAGTGACACAGAATCAAAACAAACAAATAATGAAATAAAGTAGTAAATAAAGGTAATATGGAATGGCCTTTGGATAAGATTTATATAATTATAACCTAATCTAGCTTTTCAACATAGAATTTTCCTATTTTCTTCATACTTTTATCTGTACAATATGAGCTCATTCACAGTGTTAGATATTAAAGGATATAGGTTAAATATGTTTAGTAACGATGAAAAAATAACCTCGAGAAAGAATTGCATTCCCTTGAAAGTTATAAGCAAATGAGTGGGCATAAAACTTATTAAGAACTTGATTAAAATATTCTATCTAAGTCAGACATTAATATACGCTATAAAGCAGGAACCCTTGAGGTAGTTTAGGGTAATCAGATTCATAGATAAACATATAGTATAAGTCTCTACACCGTGAGTTTAATTCATGACGCCAACTCGCCTGGAATTAACGGATAATTAATTGGCCTTTTTGGACTGGGTGGTGTTCTCTTGATGAGTATTAAGCCCCTTTGTTCACTCTCGAAGTTTGGTTAATTCCATATCCATGCTGCTTTTATGGTCGTAATTTAATGTAATTTAATCTTAAACAGCTTTTCACGAAATATATCTATAGTCGAATGTTGCGTATTTTTTTTTTTTTTTTTTTTTTTTTTTTTTAGAAGTGCATACGAAAAGGTAACAAAAGGGATTTGGGCTATACACGTAAACATAAGGTCATAAATTGCATGAAATATTTTTCCCTATACTTCCTGCAAAAAATTATATTATTATTGAACAATAAAAAGTTCTGGTTTGGACACATATATCTACAGTTGGGAGATAGAAAGGGGGAGAGTCGAATGAAGTTTTTTTTTATATTGTTATTAATTGAATTTAAAATAATAATCTCATATTTTACTTGATTATATTTCTTAGAGATTTAGAGGAAAAATATTTTACGTTTATTAAAAAAAAGATTTTATAATAAAACACATTAACATCGTTGAAAAAGACAATCATTTCTAATATCAGTGTCGATAGAAAGATAAATGAAAGTACTCTATATTGTTTGAAAAGCAAATATACAATTATTTCATCTCCCAAATAAACGTGACCTCTCATTCAACAAAAAATTATTCGGTTTTTCCGTGACTTTAGAATTTTCAATAATGACAATTTAGTTAAACCCTTATGGTCCCGGAAGTTGACTCGCTCCTCCCACCTTCCCACCTTCACTGTTACTATGGCCACCCCATTGAAACTTTCGTTGTTTGGCAGTTGAGAGGCCTTTGTTTGGTTTCAGTGCGCAGAAGTCCAGTTCCACATGAAGGGCATGACTCGCTCAACAACTAAAGCAAATTATGTTGTCGTGGCGATACCCAAGGACACCTTCCAGAAAATCTCAGACTGGTTTTGTAAACAAGGAAACACCCCAATAGCGTATGACACCCTCAAAACATACCTTTTGCAGCAGTACTCGCTGTTGCCAGCCGCCCGTATAGCAAAGCTTTTTCAGCTCTCTCAAGAACCATTGGGGGACCAAAGGGCTTCGCTATCCCTCAGGAAAATCGCTTGCCTGCATCCTGCCAGAGATGGCTCTCCTCGTTAGGTGAACACACTTCGTGCCCTTTGGGGACACCGTTTACCTGAACCTGTAATCGCTGCCATACCCGATGTCGATAGTTTACTCATAAAGGACTTGATGACCAAAGCCGATGCACTTATGGACAACCACTTCATGACCTTCAAGACCTCCATCAACGCCTCCACTCCTCACGAAGAGGACACCTATTCAACATCAACCGAAGCTGACGTGAATGCCGTACGACACACACGCCTACCCTGTGACGAGCTGGAGCGGTGACAAAGCCACCCATCACCCACCACTCACTTGCTCCCCAAGCAACGACTTCTAAAGCCACTTACTGCCGCCCATTGGCCGTAGTTTGCTACTACCACTCCAGATTCGGGGCTACCATGAAAAAATGTGGCAAAGATTGTTAGTGGCTGAAAAAACGTGTAAGTAGGCCACCGCTTGTGGCGGTGGCCTCCCATGTTTCTAATCTCTTCTTTTTACATGATGCAGGCGTGCGATTTTTTTTAGATACAGGTACTTGTCATTCTCTTTTGCCAAGGGAACTCTTCACGACACGACATAGTCTGTCTAGGTCTCCTGACACCCGCCTGATAGCTGCCAACAGATCTGCAATACCCACATACGGTTACGAGAACCTCACATTATCATTTGGGAATGGTAAATTCAATTGGGAGTTTCTCATTGCTGACGTCACATTGCCAATATTCGGTGCGGATTTCCTATCTTATTTCCACCTTCTGGTCAATTTTGCTCACTGACGATTGGTTAACACAGACTCGTATAAGTCGACACCTCTTCAGCCCAGCCCCTTTAACCTCGCTCTCCACATCAGCGCACCCACAGAAGCTTACGGCCCCTTCCTGACGTCGTACCCGGAAGTTTTCCGTTCAGAAATTCCCCAAACGCCTATGGCTCCTGCCGAACACGGTATTTATCACCATATCAAGACAACAGGGCCCCAGTCTTTGCAAAACTCAGACGTCTGGCACCGGATTGTTTGGCAGCCGCCAAACAGACTTACAAGCCTCCAGCGAAGCCTCGCATACCGACAGACTTGATCTCTGCAATGCACGTCTTCCTGCGCAATGACATTAGCAAGCCACCGCTAATGCCCCCTTACACGGGCCCTTTCCTTGTGATCCGACGCAGTCCAAAAGCATTCCTACTAAACATTCGTGGCAAAGAAGACTGGGTGTCCATTGATCGTCAAAAACCTGCTTATCTCCTGCCAGATGACCCGCCTGCAGTTCGCCTCTGTAGATCGGGGTGCCCTTTTTAACATGTACAGTATGTCATTTTTAGGGGGGGGGGGGTGGGAGCCATGTACCAACCATGTGTCACACGATCGTAAATAGTAACAACATTTCTCTTATTTCTATATAGTCACCTTTGTATCTTTGCTTTCCCCTCGCACTGATAACGACCTGAATCAACTTGTCTGTTTTTGTCAATGTTAAATATCACTAGAAATCATCGTTGGTTGAAAAGGAAACAGCCTCTTATATGTTATGGCCTTTTTGCCTGGAATGAATATATATATATATATATATATATATATATATATATATATATATATATATATATATATATATATTATATATATATATATATATATATATATATATATATATATATAAACTGATGTTCTGTAATAAAGTTACTCAGTTGCTTTCATCCAGTTTTTGAGTCACTACCTACTCAGGGCTCGTCACATTACATTTACTATTTTGAATATGTTATCCTTATAATAATGCATATTATATAGCTATTTTACCGGGTTTTTACAACAACGGAGATTAGTTTATGATATTCTTTTGGCTTAAAAGGATTTCCAAACAGTAGATTTAACTAACTGAATATCTTGTCATAAAGAAATTTTAACATTATTAAAATTAGTAAATCTATCATCATTATTTAATTTACGAAAACTATTATTATTATTATTATTATTAGTAGTAGTAGTAGTAGTAGTAGTAGTAGTAGTAGTAGTAGTAGTAGTAGTAGTATCAATATTATTATTAATATTATTATCATTATTATTATTATTATTATTATTATTATTATTATTATTATTATTATTAGAATAATAAAAAATATTGTAATCAATATTTTTAGTATTATTATTATCATTTTCAATACTATTATTGTTAGTATTATTATTATTATTATTATTATTATTATTATTATTATTATTATTATTATTATTATTATTAAACGGAATAATCCTTCCCCACCTGCAATCACAAGAGATAACCCAATACGTTCAAATTATGCTCAGAGAAAAGTCTCTATTTCCTCAAGAAGATTAGTGATAATTCAAGAAGGGTTTTTTCATCTGAAGTTTTGAATATAATTAGTTAGAAAAGTTTTTGCCACTTCATCTTCGGATAGTAATTAAGTGTAGTTCATCGGAAGGATTACTTAAAACCTTTAATAACAACGTAGTAAGAATATTACAATTTCACTGTAAGGGTAGGAAAGGTATATAAAGTGCCATTGATTGGCAACTGAAAACTATTAAGGTTAAAATATATATCGATATCATGAACCTATATGCTTTTATTGTGGAATATAGATATAATGATTGACTTTTAGCTTAATAAATGATGACTGTTACACATTGAAGATATATTTGAAAGACTTTACTTTAATTCCTTTTTAGGTATAACGAAAAAAAAACACTGCTAAGATTAATTTCATAACTAAACTAGGGGAACACTCAGTAAAGCACACATATCCACCACGACAGCTTATTTCTTTACCTTTTGTTCAAACTTTACCTTGACCTTTGGCCTTAGAATGTAATAATTGGCGTGTTTTTTTCATAAACTCATATATGAACCAAGTTTAAAGTCTCTATGAAAACGATGTCCAAACTTATAGCTTATTACGTGAAATGGGCATATTGCTTAACCGTGACCCTGACCTTTGATCTAGTCCCTCCAAAATCTAATAATTTCCAACATTTTTCATAACAGGTAATCCCCGCAAATTTCATTACTCTACGATTAAAATTGTGGCTAGTAAGCTGTTCACAAACAAATACACATCCAAAGAAACACACTTGTTCCAACTTAGTTGGCCGATGTAATAAAGAAGGTATTATTAAATGCTCTTATCTGGTAGAAGTCAATGTTAATTATTTGGAAACAGTGTTAAACGAGATTTATGGAAATACAAATCTCTCAAATATTCTCACCTAAAACTCTAAGCTTGTTTATGTATCTCTGTCTTAGTGAGTCTGTATTTGTCAGTGAGTGTTTACTTTTAAATGTGTATTGTACTCTCCCCTTCCCTTTCCGGTTTTAGTTTGATATTGTCTATAGCTTTCAGTACATCATTTGTCCATTGTCTATAGCTTTCAGTACATTTCTTCCGTCGTCTATAACTTTCAGTATATTTCTCCATTATCCTTTCCTTTAAGTACATTTATTCATTAGCATTATGTTTAAGATAATTTGTTCATTGTCTTTAACTCTTAGTAGATTTCTC
>NC_090733.1:38344708-38364708 GCF_036898095.1 Palaemon carinicauda
TTAAGAACAATGCTAAGCGAGTTTAGGCTTCAACTGGAAAGGAATAGAATCTAACTTTTAAAAAGAAAACATGATCTTGTACAAACCAGGAACATAAGTTTATGGGCTATCCTTGAATCTGCACTTTCTGGTGTAGATGCAAACGTTCCTTCTTTACTCAAACAATAGAGCTCTGTCCCTTACTGCCTACAGAAAGGGGTAATTCTTCTGTCTGAAGTGTTTGACAGTATGCATAGTGATTAGAAACTCAACCTTCCTCAATTAAGTTTTTCTGAGTCTAAACTAAGTATATTAGCTTTGTTGTCCTTTTAAATTAAAACACTCATGATGTACCTCGATGCTTATGGTGTTGTAGACCCAAATGGTATTTTTCGTTTGTTTTATTAAATACAGCCTATTTCTTGGCTCCTAAGTTATAGGTGGTTTTCCTCAAGGTAGCAAGAACTTCTCTTTGCACTTGTTGGAGAATTATTAGTGTTACTTCATAATACAAATGTATTAGTGGTAGTTCTAGTATAGATGAATACTGCCCAATTTCCATAATACCATATTGTCTGAAGCCTTCGGATGTCTTTTGGGCACCAAAATGAGTATAAGAATGTGATGTCTAGTATTCCTCGGGGTAAAAGTTCATGGTCCATTACTTCTCATACGATATTCACATGATATGATGTTTCCCATAGAAAACAAGGCCATTGGATATACAGAGGATGCTACTCACTTTACTCGATGGATGTCGATCTGGCGTTGCTGAATACCTTAATGGAGATCAAGCTAAATTCAGTGAATGGTGCAAAATATTGGGCATGAAGTTGAACGCCAACAAAACTCAGAGCATAATAGTAGGTCCAGGACAGTGGCTCATCAACATCTAGTATTGATAAGGTTTCTTTAATTGTATATGACTCTTGAAACTTTGGGTGTAATTCTTGATTGAAAATTTAGTTATGATAAACATATCCGGTCTGTTTCTTTGTAATTTAAAAAAAAAAATGGCTACTGTGAAATTCGTTTAATAGTTTGCTGAGCAATCTATTCTTTCAAAGCGTTAAATTTCTTTAATTACCTTTTGTTTTGGGTCTTCAATTACTGAATCTCATCTTAATTTGTTGGACAAGAACATGTGGTCCAATAAACTTCTTATTTTTTATCTTGATATGAATTTCTGCCACTATCGTCAGAACTAAGACCATCTTTTGCATTCTGATTTTCTCAGACAGTACCATCCCCTACTTAATAATGAGAAAGCATTTGAATTCAAATAGCCATGCGTACTCCATCATAAGGCTCAATAATACACAATATTCTAGAAGTTTTATTCCATCTATGGCTAGATTGTGGAATGATCTTCCTAATCAAGCACTTGAATCAACGGAACTTCAGAAATTAAAACTTGCAGGGAATATTTTGATGTTAAATAGGGTGATATAAGTTTCTCTAAGCAGATTATGTATAAAAAGATCTATCTAGTTTGAAGGTTTAAAGGTTTAAAAGCCGCTCATAAATGGCAGAGACAAGGGAGAGTGACGTTGCCTTTACAGGTAGGACAGTGCCATAAGGATTGACCGTATAATCTTTGATCAGCGCCCGAGTCCCCTCCCCACCCAAGCTAGGACCGCGGAGGGCCAGGCAATGGCTGCTGATGACTCAGCAGATAGACCTATAGGGTCTCCTCAACCCCCCAACCTTAGCTCAAAAGAATAGTTAGGTTGCAGCTAATAATGGTACTAGAGAGTCTGAGCCGGACTCGAACCCTCGACTGACAAACACGAGGCATAGATGTTACCAATCAGGCCACAAAAATGAAATGATTAAACTATTCCATATAAATTGTTCATTACTTTTCTTGTGGTTTATCTATTTCTTAATTTTTATTCGTCACTTGAATATTTTTCCTTTATGGCTTCCTACTTTTGTAAGTAGGGTTGAAGTTTACATGATAATAATGGAAACAGTAATAATGATATAAATGATAAGTCACACGGGAATGAAAATTAGTGATAAGAACTGTCCATTGATGGATTAGAAATTGCATAATCTAATTTTCATCTTAGATGGTTGTTTTAAAATTAGATTTACCTCTAATTCATATGAAAGTCTGGTAAATTTTCATCAACTGAGCGCAGGTATATCGCAAAATCATTATTTGTAAAATACTTTCTGTTATTGATATTAAATCAAGGTTAAACTTCTGTATAGAAATAACATACAATCAGAACGTGGTATCATAATTAATTGCTATATATTCATGTCAATATAGAACAGTCTTATTATTGGAACTACTTTTGTTTAATAAGCTGTTGAATAAAGAGATGTAATTATTATTCCAAACTCGTCTCTGCTTTCAAGGTTTTATATTATAATTAATTTTTAGTATGCCTTACATTTTTAATAAGGACCATCGTTATTTATCTGACTAGATTTCATGTCAATTTCCACGAAAAGGGAAGTAATACGAAGATTGATGTCAATAAATTTTCATAGAAAATAAAGTCTTATCATATTACAAGTCTATTTTGAAAATACTTCATAACCAACATGTACCACTTAAAACATCGTATGATTATACAAAAAAAAAAAAAGTCATATTAGATCTGTACTCTTCTTAGGGACAGCCCCATTTGATCGTAGATAATGAAATGGTATCAAAGTGTTAAAAGTCAATTTTGAAAAAAAAAACATTGCAATAAGTAGCTTATAAGAGTAATATTTTCCAAATATTTAGAAAAAAAAAAAAACTTTAAACATGAACTTGAAAAAAAAATACATTTACAAATTATTTCACGCGAATAATGCTTTGTATATTTCATTAATTTGTGTATTACATCAATATTGAAATGCAAATACATAAGTAAAATACGATAAAGATTAACCATTTAATAAAATTGCATTCTTTTGTTAATTTGATATTTTTTCAGTGAAATAATATCCATCAAATACAAATCTTTATGTGAAAATTTATCAATACATTTTCATGATAGTCTTTTACTGATTGTTCCAGGGCGTATCCGGGACCTTTCTATTAATTATATCCCTTATTAAATTTGGCTTTGGTATTCTGAAACTTATTGTATTTCATACATTTATTCCAAGAATATGCGTCACTTTGAGATTCTTCTGTTTTTCAATCATGACTATTTATATCACACAAAGTAGAACACTAACTGCTTCTCTGCAGTTGTGATCGTTATCAATATTTTCTAATGGCACAAAGAACAATAGCCCCAGGAAAAAAAATATGCTAGGCCAACAACCACCCCCCCCCCCTCCCCACCCCCCACCCCCACATCGTTGTTGGTGAAGATGGGTACGACTTCTGACTAATCAACACCAAAAGTGTCACAGCAGTGACGTCATGTATTGGGATCTCTCTCTCTCTCTCTCTCTCTGTCTCTCTCTCTCTCTCTCTCTCTCTCTCTCTCTCTCTCTCTCTCTCTCTCTCTCTCTCTCTCTCAGTGTTACCGTATGCTGGTGAGTGAGTCCACTTGTATGATCCGAGAAATAAGCTGATTTAACTTGGATAACAAAAGGCTATTGAGGGCAATATAGTTACAAGTTTTTGTGAATAGTCAGTGATTTGTTTGAGATTAGAAAAGTGGGATAAAACGTGGGTATAAGATAGTTATCTTGTGAATTACTAAAAATCTGAACAAGATGGCGCTCTATAACACAGGCAAGGCATGGAGGGATATTGTTGCAATCAGCAAGAGTAAATTCCTTGAATTGGCAAAACAAGATAACAGAGGTCGCTAATAGCTCAAACCAGTGTGACAGAAAAATATTCTAAAACATATTAAAACAGTATGATCCAACAAACTGGAGCAAGTCTGCGGAAAAATCATAAAAAAAAATAGAAGAAATTCCAAAGAAGATCGAGTTGATAAAGAGACTTGAAAAAAAAAGTTTACTTCAATCAACACATTCCATCAAAAAAACAGTAAGTCCAATATAGTAAATATGCTGATTGGTGCATAGGGAAAATGAATGCCAAATGATGCAATACTTGTAAGATGTGGTATTCTATTAACAATCCGTATCAACTGATTAGGAAATGCAATTCATGTCATGTACCAACACACCCTACTTGCGCTGAAGTACAAAAAAAAAGAAAAAAAAAAAGAAATAGATAATAAAGACTCAGAGGTATTCTGCTAAACATGCTTAGTCTGGATAGAAAATATAATTAAGTCGAGACTAAATCAGCAAATACTTAAAGAAGAAGAAGAAGAAGAAGAAGAAGAAGAAGAAGAAGAAGAAGAAGAAGAAGAAGAAGAAGAAGAAGAAGAAGAAGAAGAAGAAGAAGAGAAAAATGAACAGGATATGTGTAAGGATGCAGAGGAAATCATTGATACAACATATGATACCATTCAATAACATACTTACGAAAAATAAATTATCAGATGGAAACAAATAATAGAGACCCAAGAGACTCAAGAGACAATTTGAAAAGCTTCATGATATGCTTATGAATAGGGTGAATTATGTTGAAGAAATTATGGTGTATAACACGAGAATATCAGACCACAATATCATAGAATTAATAGTCCATTCCAAAGCAAGTGAACGCATAGATAAACAATGCACAAAATGATGGAAAGGATATGGAAAATATCATTTTTATAGTAGGAATACAAAATGGTCAGAAATAAATGAAGAATTGAACAAAGATTGGAAAAATGTATTCGTAAGAGAAAGTATACAGGTAAATACGGATATACTGTACAAAATACTGGAGAAAACTATTGAAAAATATGTACCAAAAAAAAAAAAAAAAAGTAACATCAAACATGCATAGCAAGAGACAGAAGGATCTTATTTCAGAAAATTAGAAAGTGAAAGAAAAATATTGCCAAAAAAAAAGTAATTATGGAAAATGATGGAAATAAAAAGTAAGATAGAAAATGCAGAACAAAGAATATACAATCGAAAGAAAATGAAAAAAAAGGGACTTAGAAGAAAGGACACTTCAAAACATATAAAAAAAAACAAAGTACTTTACTCCTATGCAAAAAAGAAGAATAAAGGGAGATTAGAAATAGGCCCTCTAAGAATTGAAGGACGGTTAACAAATAAAAAGAAGGAAAAAGGCAACATATTAGCATATTCTTAACGTGAATTCTTTCTTATAAGAAAGAATTCACGTCAAGAATTGCGAATGAGAATAGTGGAACAAAAATGAGAGAAGAAACTTTTGAATATCTAATGGATATAAATATTGATGAAGCATATATTGTGCAGGCAATAAGCGAAATTAAAAAATGGATCGGCGGCCGGACCAGATGGAGTTGAAACGATTTTGTTAAAAAAAAAAAAAAAAAAAACTGCACACACTATCGCAAAGCCACTTGCAATACTGCTAAGAACAAAGTGTAGAATATGAGTGAGATATATCTTAAACATAAATTAGCATATATAACCCTTATTTTCAAAAGTGGATCAAGACTAGAGGCTAGCAATTATAGACCTGTTAGTCTAACATCACATATTATAAAAGTGTAAGAAAGGGTAATGAAAAGGAAAATAATGAATCATCTGGTTAAACATAATTTTTTTAATACAGGTCAACACGTTTTTTTGCCCGGAAAAAGTACACGAACCCAACTGATAGCACACTATGAAAACATATACAAAAATAATATAAATAAAAAAGACACAGATGTGATCTATCTTGAGTTTGCAGAAGCCTTTGATAAGATGCACCATAATATATTAGAGAAAAAAAATTGAGAAAGCATAATATTGTGGGAAAGATAGGAAAATTGGTAAAAGAATTCTTGCAAAACCAAACAGACAGTGGTTGCAAATGACGAGAAATCAGATGAAGCTCATGAAATGGCCTTTGTATGGTATGATCCTGAGAAACTGAAAGCGATTTTTTTTCTTTTTGGGAAAAAGGAAAAAACCTTTTGTACAGGCTGTGCCTACCCCAGAGAAAAGCAGATGTGAAACTCATTAGGGAAGGATGATTATTTCAAGCTTCTTTACCAAAATGTTATTATTTCATGGAGTGATTAATCTATTGTTTAGATACAGTACTGTGAATAATTTTAAGTGTCACAAGATTGTGGGCTGATGGTAAAATGCCGATAAATTTCGTTTCTATAGTGGGTGAATTTTAGCTTGAAATTCACATTAGAATAACATTTACAATTACAGAGTTAGATTAATATACAAAACCGAGAAAAAAATATTTCTCCTGAAAATTGGAGGGCTGCAAACGTGGACTGCTGCTTTCCAGTTTGCAATGAGTTATAAAATCCATGAGTCTCCTGATCAGGCAAGAAGGTAACTCAGTTTTAGACAGATTTTCTCCCATGGACATATCGTCTGGAAAAAAAATTCTCTTACATCTCAGGCAGGAGCTAAAGGTATTCCTCAATCTCTCACATGGAAGACAAAAATGGACATCTACTTCTCTCCTTCATCTACTGGCGGCCAACGGTAAAGCCTCTATTGAAGTTAATAAGCGCCTGCCACATCGGCACTTGGTGTGGGACCTCACGCTAAGATGGGGGAGATGACGGGAGCGGGAAGAGGTCCCTTTTTGGACCTTTTCACTGGGCATGTTGTTAGAGAAGAGCCGGTCCTGCTTCCTTGTAGGATCTTGAGTGGGCCAGCCAGCTAATGCCAAATTTTAAAGGACAGGGCTTTGACATTCAGATCACTTAACAGGCTGATTTAGAACATATCCAAATAGCATAGGATTTTTTCCTTTATCATGAAAAGGAGGGTTTTTCAAATTCTATCTCCTACTTTGATAGCATTAAGACATGAGATTACTACCCTATATACACGTAATGTAGACCTCCAATCAAATGGAGAGTTTTTTTTTTTTTTTATTTATTTTTTTTCTAAAAGTAATTTTTTTGCTGGATATATATTTTTTTCATTATGGTGAAAGAATAAACCATAAAAATTAGGGAAAAATGGTAAAAAAAAAATATTAAACATAAACTGGAAAAGGGGCAATACATGGCTGTTTTATAAGGTTTTTCTAAGTTATATGCCAAATTTAAATGCTCTATCTTGAAAACTAGGATAGTAGATAGAATTAGAAGGCCAATAAGTATAGTTTTGAGATATGGGCATTCAATTATTAATTAACTATAAGAATTATGAATTTTATGTCACTTTTTGGATATTATTCATCAGAATCAAAACTATCTATTATAATTCAATCATAAATAAAGATCCTTTCACTCATTATCTCTCCTTTCCTTACTCGGCTAATTTCACCGATATTGCCCACTTCTGAACTCTTATTAGAGTGAATTATCTTCTTCCTTATGTTAGCGAGATGTTGAATTATTTCTTTTTCCTCTTTGGCATGAGGAAGTTCTTGCCAAAACCGAGAAAAAAATTCGTAAAAACAGGTGAATGTCAGATGTCAAACTCAAACGTGTACTCTCAATGAGGTTTTTGGGCTACAACTGAAGGCCGAAGTATGTAAATACCATGCAATACATCGTCTTGTGACTCATAAAATCTATACAGTTGCCATTGCTCAAAAGTATATTGATATTGAAATGTAATAATTATAAAAAAAAAGTTTCAATAAGAAAAGAAATACTGCATTATCTTGTAGGGAACAATGTTTTTGGTTTATTGAGTTACTTTTAATAATTACTTTGTAACTATGAAAGTAAGAGGAATTTTAATAAAATACTTTTTAAACACAATATCCATTGCCATACATAGCTCAGTGAATTTCTTCAAGACTTTGTGGTTTTCTTCCTTTAGCCCCAAAATATAAAAATAATAATAATAATAATAATAATAATAATAATAATAATAATAATAATAATAATAATAATAATAATAATTATTATTATTATTATTATTATTATTATTATTATTATTATTATTATTACTTGCTAAGTTACAACCCTCGTTGGAAAAGCAGGATGCTATAAGCCCAGGGGCTCCAACACGGAAAATAGCCCAGTGAAGAAAGGAAACAAGGAAAAATAAAATAGTTTAAGAAGAGCAAAAATATTAAAATAAATATCACTTTAAAAACTATAAAAACTTTAAGAAAACAAGTGGAAGAGAAATAAAATATAAGATAAAGCAGTGTGCCCGAGTGTACCCTCAAGCAAAAGAACTCTAACCCAAGACAGTGGAAGACCATGGTACAGAGGCTAAGGCTCTACCCATGATTAGAGAAGAATGGTTTGATTTTGGAGTGTCCTTCTCCTAGGAGAGCTGCTTACCAGAGCTAAAGAGTCTCTTCTACCCTTAAAAAGAGGAAAGTGGCCACTGAACAATTAGAGTGCAGTAAGAAGAATTGTTTGGTAATCTCATTGTTGACAGGTGTATGAGGACAGCAGAGATTATGTAACGAATAGGCCAGACTATTCGGTGTGTGAATATGTAGGCAAAGGGAAAATTAACCTTAACCAGAGAGAAGGATCCAATGTAGTACTGCCTGACCAGTCAAAAGAACCCATAACTCTCTAAGTAGCCTGTCTAATGTGTGGCAAATTACATCACATCATCTGACTATTACATTGTTTTATTGGTCTCCTGCAGTTAACGTATTGGTGACGTCATTCACGTAGTGACGTCATAATGCTGGCTATTGGCATATGGGTGAATCATCTAAGCAGCGGGTGTATTTGAAGGATTCATGCTTCTCGAGTATTGCTGGGTGTTTGCTATGACTAAGAAATTTGAAACATCAGCATTTACCACATTTTATATCACTTTACTCTTCTCTTTTCTTGTCTCTGTGTAGACAAACCTTTTACCCTTACTGAATCAACTAACTTCATTTGTCTCTATTTTGTTTAATTAATGAACAAATCTCATAAAAAAGCTAATTACATACGTTTATTGAATCTATGTGAGATTCTCTCCTGACCTCATATCACGCGGTCAGCTACCTGAATTCCTGTCGAATTTAACAATTCAAAAACTCAAATGATTGTTTCCCTAAGAATAATTAAACACCTTAAGCATTATCCATACACACTTGATATATTTATCATGTATATATCTATGAAAACTCCATGCTCCCTTAAAATACTTCAACTCAAATTGGATAATTATATACTATTTTCATAACACTTGGTAATGAAATAATTATCCCTTAATCTACTGGGTAGATAGGGCAATAAATCAAATAATGTAGAATTAAATAATCGGTGCAAATAATTATGGAATGCCTTTACATTAATTATTCTATGAACTTATATTTTCTATTACCTGTACCTCCAAAGTCTCGGTCACATTAATGTAAACGCAAATTCTCATTTCCTAAATGTAATACAATAAACGGCAGGAAAATTTATATTCAAACACACATATTATCAATTCAAGTTTATCAAAATATTTCCCGCAATCAATAAAAATTATTCAGATTATATGTAAATTGAACATCATTTCTCATCAAGAGTATTTTTCATTTGTATTAAAATCTTAAAAATATTCTACTTCATCATATGTCATCATCATAAATATTCTTTATTCAATGGCATAAAAAGAAAAAACAATCATCAAATCATAACATCATTATTTATAAAAAATGTATCAAATAAATCTCGGTGTGATTAATGTGAACTCGAATTCTCATTTCTTAAATATAATGTAATAAGTGGCAGTGAAATAAACGTTCATACGTACACATAAATAGTTCAAGCTTATCAAAATATTTCCTACAATTTGAAATGTAAAAAAAAAATATTCAAATTATATGCAAATTGAACATCCTTACTCATCAAGAGAAAAACATTTGTATTCAAATCTTAAAAACACTCTACTTCATCCCATGTAATCATGGTAAATCATTTTTATTTAATGTCATAAAAAGACAAATTTTTCATCAAATAAAAACTTCATTATTAATAAAAAAATGCATTATAAAAATTATTGAAATTGTTATCACATAAAAAAATAGTAAACACACATGGTATCGTTCACCTTCAAATGTCCCAAAATATTCATGTATATCATTCATAAATCCTCATATCAATATAATTATTTCATAATAAAGAAACGCTCACTACATAATAAAGGCATTTTATGAGATTTGATCTTTTTTGCACCTTATATGCGTTTTATTTTTCATCTCAATAACTTTAATTCTCGAATGTATTGCCTTTACAAAGGTAAGTCATATTACCCAAGTGACAGGGAACTAAACTCTCAATGTTGAAAATATCCATAAAATAATAATAATAATAATAATAATAATAATAATAATAATAATAATGATAATAATAATAATAATAATAATAATAATAATAATAATAATAATAATAATAATAATAATAATAATAATAATAATAATAATAATAATATTAATAATAATAATATTTTGGAGGCTATTTCAATTAAAACATTTTATATTTACTCTCTTTAAAAGATACATCTATGACACAGACATAAATATCCTTCCGTGTGTTTTCCACACTTACTCCTTTAACTTCAAATGAAAGGGTGAAATGAATGTAACTCTATATATATACGTACCTGCTGTACACCATTTCCTGTGTTATTATTTACGGGACTAAAAACACCGTTTTGAACTTACAACTTTTCTAAGCTCATTCTAGGTGCATTTTTTTTTTATATCTTTAGTTACTTTAATCCTTCCCCTCTCCCATTTATAAGTTATATTCAGTTTGACTTTAGCAAGATAGCCCATCTTTTCATATTATAAATTGTTTTGATTTTTACCCTTTTCATATATATATTAAAGTTAACTTAATCAACATTCAAACCCTGATCATGATCATTATATACATGCATTTTTATCATTGTTAACTTTGTTACAAAAAATATCATTCAATGCATTGTCTAATAAAAGGCAATATTAACTCATTTTCTCTATTGGCATCAATCATCCAATCAATCTTGTAAATTAATCATCACACTATGGGTTTCTATTCAACCCCAATCATTTATTACCCATAACTTTATGAAAAAAATAATTGCATTTCACCTTTTGTATTTCAATACTCTATTTGGTCCCTTAATTATCTGGAGAAATTTATCATTTGGACTTTCATTTATAGTCAGGAAATAAATACATACTTATTTAGGTTCTAGGATAAGACACTATAAAATCATAATATCTATATATTTTTACCCTCAATATTTTTATAAGTGCTGAGATTTTCATATCATACTACAAGGAGTTTAGTATTCTTTTATATTTCTGTCTAACAAAAATCTGATTTTTCCCATATACCGAGTTTCCAAAGTAAATTCATCAACAAAATAATTAACATCATTCTTTTATGTGGGTCTATGTAGAATTCATTTGACATCCTAATCCACTTTATTTTTATTATATTTGCCACTCTCATTTTTTCGTTTGGTACTTACTGTATCTTTTAATAGTTTATTTCACTTTCCTTTGAGAAAAATATTGCAATTTTCGTTATATCATTAATAAATTCGGGTGCATTGTCCGAGAGAAATGTCTCGGAACACAAATGACTAATTATTTATTATGGCCTCAAATTATTCTGCTACAGACTCATCAACCTTTTCTTCGTCAAATAAAATTCCCTGAATATTAATATGTTTTTATTAATGCCAAGTTTTTGGAACAAAGTCCGTTGTAAGCCATTGGTACCACCACTATATGATTGAAAACTGTAATCGTACAGGCTGAAGTTATTAATACCTTTATATGACCTTTATTATTTTTTTTTTTTTGTTTGCAGGCATTAATTTACAATCTCAAACATCTATTTTAGGTCAAAATTTACTCATCATTAAATGCAGTTATTGATTAATGGATGTCCTACTAACTTTAACATGAGTTATTGTTAGTACTTTTTTTAGCTAGAATGTCAGGAATTTCTAGTCTTGACAAAATAGTTTCTCCCTAGTCTTTGTATATATCCCTTTGAGTATTATACAGTTCTGTTCTATGTTTCTTGTTTGGGAGTAAGTCACCTATAACATTTCTAATAACGGTTGATTTCTCTTGTTCTGTTTTAATTCTTCTTAGCTCTAGAGTAAGTCTCTTACCTGACAACGGAAACTAAATATTGGCATTGATAATTCTCTTATCATATTCCTCTCTTCTAAATAAGCCTTCTTCTCTCTTATGAAACCTACCAATAATGTCTCTAAATTCTGGAAAAAAACAATAAGTTAAAGATCCTAACATTGCTCTCATTAAATCATCAACCAAAGCCCTGCTTGGGCATAAAATTGCATAAGCTTTATAATTACTAGGTACATTTAGTCTATGCCGTAATATAAATTCCTAAACTTCCCTAAACCATTATAAGGATAATCTATCCTTCTCAGTAGTATTTAAATTGTCTATGACTTCTATTATAATTCACTACACGTCTTCGGATTTCCTGTTTACAATGAGACATTTCTTTTATATTTATGAGTCATCACACATTGTTTTTTCTAACTCCTTGGTAAGAGATCAGGTTTAATTATTTTAGGAACACAAATTCATTTCTCTTGATTGCTATAGCCTTCTGTTTCGTCTACAGACTACATTTTTCTAGGTTAACTTTATTTTAAGGCTTGGCTAATTAGCTAAATGATACATAATTATTCGCTAAGATTCTATCATTCATAGAAAACTTTACATCTGCCAAATTTCAGTGGAACAGCATGTTCCAATATAACCCTTATTTTTCTTCATATGTATAATATATCTACATTGCTCACTTGCCCTATTTATTCTATGGATGGTACATCCATTATTATTGATCTTTATCCTGCTATTCTCCCTCTTTCTAAAACTAGTTCTAGCGCTTTCAAATGGCTTTATATATTCTTACAAAAGTTTGTAAAATCATAAATAGGCTTATTCATTCTTTATGTCCCTAAAATAAGGATAATCATTTTGACAAAAGTTAGAGGAGCTAAGATGAGCCCGTCGAATTCACTCGAAAATCCAACATTCTTCAAAAACATGTTAATAGTCGTTGATAGCTTGTATTTTTTGACCATGGTACTTAAAATATCATCTGAATATCTTTGCTCTTCAATAATTGAGCATAATATCATTTTATGTTTAGGATACACATTTCATCTATATTGTACATTTCAATTCTATTTATGTTGAACTATAACTAGTCTATAATTTTCATCCTCAATAGGAAATATATCTGGGGAGATTCATATGGAAGCATTTATTTTGGTTGATATATTTAAAAAGCTTTGGCATGTGCCTACCAGCAATATTTTTTTTCTTTTTATGCCAGAAGCATAATTTATATCTCTTCTGCCTAGAGAAACATTATTCTACTAGCATATAACTTTTTTTGCCAATGACATTATTTTCCTGGAATTACTTGTTTTTGTTCTATTCCTTTAATTGAAATGGCGACATTTTATTTTATTTTATGTGGCACCTATCACATATTCACAAGGAGTATAATCATTGTTTACTACTCTTCCCATTTCTAACATTTTTTATTTCTCCATGCTCTTTTGATTAATTTCCAATTCTTTTTCTTAGTCCCGAGTCTGTTTCTTCTGTCAAATTAGTCTACTACAAAGTGGCAAGTTATGTACAAGACTTGTCTTTGACAAGTAGAATCATGCATGTGGACTATCTTATTTTATGTTTAGCGTGCACTTCCCACAATAGAATAAAGTAATTCTTAATTCATTGTATCGTTTTGGAATGATATTTTTACGCTCTATCGGGAAATATTACAAATTAAATCTTCATTAAAAAGATTAAATCTTCATTCAACATTTGGCACAATTTAGCTAATAATTCTTTATATAACCTGACAGTTCATAACCCTTTTCACTTGTTTGCAATTATTTTCTCTAATTCACTTTTTTTTCACCCCTAATATTGGAAGCAAATATTTTTAGATAATCTGTCATTGTGTTGCATCCTAATATATCAACAGTATTATATCTATACCAACCGTGTGTCACACGATCCTACATAGTAACAGCATTTTTATTTGTATATATTATATTTTGTATCTTCGCTCTCCTCCCACACTTATAGGGACCTGAATAAACATGTCTGTTTTTCTCACCGTTAACTGGTAACAGAACCGGTTGTCGGTTGAACATGAAATTGCCTGTTATGTTTTTATGTCCTTTTTGCCTGGACTTTATGAATATATAAACTGATATTTTTTAATAAAGTTACTTAGTTGCTTTCATCCTCCCTTCTTAGTTACAGCCACTCTCGGCCCGTCACAACGGTGACCCCAGAAGTCGACTCGCTCCTCCCCCACAACACGTCATTAGTACTATGGCAGACTCCATGGAAGTTGGCGCCGCCTCATTTAAACTTTCGTAATTCGCCAGCGGAGACACGTTTGCTTGGTTTCAGCGCACAGAAGTCCAGTTCCGCATCAAGGGCGTGACTCGCTTAATCACCAAAGCAGATTACGTTCTCGTGGCGATACTCGAGGACACCTTCACGGGAATATTTGACTGGCTTTGTGAACAAGGAGACACCCCAATAGCGTATGACGCCCTCAAAACATACTTTCTGCAGCAGTACTCGCCGTCGCCAGCCGCACGTATAGCAAATCATCTTCAGGTCTCTCATCAACCATTGAGGGACGAAAGAGCTTTGCTCGCCTCAGGGAAATGACCAGTATCGTTCACCTGCAACCTGCTGCAGACGCCTCTCCTCGTGAGGTGAACCTACTCCGTGCCCTTTGGATACGCCGTTTACCCGAACATTTACGCGATGCCATACCCGATGTCGATAGTTTACCCATAACGTACTTGAGGAACAAAGCCTACCCCCTTATTGACAGCCATTTCACGACCTTCAAGACCTCCATCAATGCCTCCACTCCTGAAAAAGAGGACCCCTATTCAACGTCAGCCTAAGCTGACGTGAATGCTGTAGGACATACACGCCGTACCACTCGCTTGCACCCCAACTAACTACTTCTACAGCCACTTACTGCCACCCATCGGCCACAGTTTTGCTAATATCATTACAGATTCGAGGCAGCTGCAAAGAAATGTGCCCGGGATTGTCAATGGCCAAAAAACGTGTCTAATCTTTTCTTTTTACATGATGCAGGAACGGGCATGCAGTTTTTAGTAGACATGGGTGCTTGTCATTTTCTTTTGCCCAGGAAACTCTTCAGGACATAACGTAGTCTGTCTACATCTGCCGACATTTGTGTGGTAGCTGCCAACGGATCTGTGATAACGACCTACGGTTACGAGAACCTCACATTATCATTTGGAAACAGTAAATTTAATTGGAAGTTTCTTGTTGCTGACGTCACATTGCCAATCCTCGGTGCGGATTTCTTCTCTTTTTTCCACCTTCTGGTCGATGTCACCCACCAACGATTGGTCAACACAGACTCGTACTTGTTGACACCTCTTCAACCCGACCCATCCAACCTCGCTCTCCACCTCAGAGTACCCACGAATGCCTATGCTCACCTCCTCACATTATACCCGGTAATTTTCCGTCCAGAACATCACCAAACTCCCAAGGCTCCTGCCAATCACAGTATTTATCAAAATATCAAGATGACGGGACCCCCAGTGTTCGTAAAATTCGGACATATGGCACAGGATCAATTGGCAGCCGCCAAACAGATGTTCGCTGAAATGAAGGAAATGGGCCTTAGCTAAACGACTCCAGCCCATGGTCGTCACCCTTACACATCGTTCTGATGAAAGACGGCTCCCTCCGTCTGTGCGGGGATTACAGGCGCCTTAACATGCTAACGGAACTGGATCACTACCCCCTCCAAAATATCGCCGACGTGACCACCTACCTGCAAAAAGTGAAGGATTTTGCCACGCTCAACATCCTGATGGGGTATTATCAGGTGCCCATGAACCCAGAAGACATCACCAAGACTGCCATCACCACTCCGTTTGGTATATACCCCTTCAATTACTAATTTTTTGGCCTTCGTAATGGTGGGGCCACTTTTCAACGTCTTATGGATGGCATCTTAGGGCACCTCCCCTTCTGTGTATGTTATGTGGATGACATACTTGTGTTCTCTTCCTCAAAATAGGAACGCCTCCGTCACCTGGGCATCTCGCTCGACCGTCTGCAACAAAAAGGCCTTGTAGTGCGGTACGACAAGTGTACCTTTGGAGCCAATGAAGTGTCGTTCTTAGGGCACCGCATCACTCCTGAAGGAAACCATACCATCCCAGAGAAGGTAGCAGCCGTTCAGAACTTCCCCATGCCCTCGACTGTCAAGAAGCTGCAGGAATTCTTGGGTATAATCAGCAATTATTACCGTTTTCTGACAGCCCTTGCCACAACTATTGCTTCCCTCTACACCTCTCTCAAGGGTAAGTCAAAAAACCTGAAGTGGGGTCCCCTTTAAGAAGCGGCCTTCTGCAATACAAAAGAAGGCATATCAACCGCTGTAGCTCTCACTTTTCCTAACCCACATGCCCCTCTACTTCTCTCCACTGATGCCAGCGACGTCACTATTAGTGCAGTATTTGAACAGGTGGTCAATGGCTCGCCCCGCCCATTGGCCTTCTTTAACAGAAAACTGTCCTATGCAGAATCGGGTTATTCTACCTTCGATCACGAATTGCTGGCAGTGCACCTATCTGCCAGTCACTTTTGCCATTTCTTAAAAGGTACGGTGTTCGTCATTCGCACAGACCACATGCCTCTGGTGCACGCCTTAACTCGACAGTCTGACGCCTTGTCCGCCCGTCAACGCCGACATCTCTTTGCCGTTGCTGAATACAATTGCACCCTTCAATAAGTCCCTCGGAAAATGAATACCGTTGCCGATGCCCTGTCAAGAAACACGTTGGCTGCCGTTCAACTGGGATTGGAATACAACGCCTTAGCTGAAGCCCAACGACAGGATTCAGAGTAACAAGCATGCAGGACATCCTGCAAATCCCTCGGTTTCGAAGACATCCCCTCGACGACTCCAACACCATCTTCCTCTGTGACGTCAGTACTGGTAGGCCGCGACCTTGGATTCCTGCTCCCATGCGCTGACAGGTGTTTGATTTTATTCACGGCCTTTCACATCCCTCATGCTGTTCTATTGCACAGCTGCTGAAAACGAAGTTTATTTGGCACGGCATTTCTAAAAAAGCTAAGGATTGGGTCTGCTCCTGTTCTTCCTGCTAAACTTCCAAAGTACATCGACACACAGATTGAGGAGTGGGCACCTTTCCTTAACCTCAGCGTTGATTAACCCACATTCCCGTCAATGTTGTAGGACCCATACCCACATTACAAGGACATCGTTACAAGTTTACCATTATCGACAGCTCCACTCGTTGGCCTGAAGCCATTCCCATGGAAATTGCAACGTCCGCCTCAAGTACATCTGCCCTACTCTCAGGATGGATTGCAAGATTTCGTATCCCTGAGCATATTACTTCTGACGGGGATACCACTTTCACCTCTCAATTGTGGACATCATTAGCTAATTCCTTGGGCATCATCCTACATCAGACAACTGGCTACATCCCCGCTGCCAATGGAATGGTTGAACATTTTCATCACACCCTCAAAGTAGCTTTGATGTCCCACTGCTACGATTCTCACTGGTTTAACCAGCTTACCTGGATCCTCCTGGGACTGAGGACCACTCCTAAAGACGCCCTCGACGTCTCAGCAGCTGAAATGGTGTATGGCGATCCGTTGATCATCCCTACCGAATTTTTTCCCTTTGCAACCTCCTCTGACGATCTCCAGCTCATACGTCACGTCGTGGGAAAATTTATTCCATGCCGCCAGACTTACAAACCCCCAGTGAAACATCACATACCAACAGACACTCACGCACGTCTTCCTATGCAACGACACTGGCAAGCCACCGGTAACGCCTCCCTACACGGGCTCTTTCCTTGTGATTCAACGCAGTCCAAAAGTATTCCTACAATTCATTTGTGGCAAAGAACACTGGGTCTCCATTCATCATCTAAAACCTCCTTATATCCTGCCAGATGATCCGCCTAATGCTCGCCTCTCTAGATCAGGGTGCCCTTTTTAATATGTAGAGTATGTCATTTTTAAGGGGGACCCATGTACCAAACGTGTGTAACACGATCGTACATAGTAACGACTTTTCTTTTTTTTGTATATATTACGACTTTTCTTTTTTTTTGTATATATTATGGTTTGTATCTTCGCTCTCCCCTCGCTCTGATAAGGACCTGAATAAACATGTCTGTTTTTCTCACCGTTAACTGTCAACAGAACTGGTTGTCGGTTGAACATGAAATTGCCTGTTGTGTTTTTATGTCCTTTTTGCCTGGACTTTATGTATAAAAAAGCTGATATTCTTTAATAAAGTTACTCAATTTCTTTTATCCCGCCTTCTTAGTCACAGCTTCTCTCGGCCCGTCCAATGTCCTAATATATCAACTGTATTGCATCCCAATATATCAACTGTATTTGCCAGAGTCTCTTTAAGATAGAATAGTCACTTGCAATGTGGATGTACCTCCGCTACTCATGTCTATCTTTCCTATCTAGTATGTCTCTGTCTTCCTGTCTTTCTTTTCATCCGGCGAACTATTTTTAATCTGTTTCTTCTGCACTATTTGAAGGATTTGAGTTTCTCTTTCTCATCATGATGTTCTATATTCCTGTGCCTATCTTTCTGACTTGCATGTCATCGCCTTTTACAAGATTTTGCCCGATTGCTCTCTCCCTTCTTATGTAATCTGTAATTCGTCCTCTCCATTTTCTTTCATTGTCTTCGACCTAAATTTCTGCCCATTATTCTATTCAACTCTTCGGTGATTTGTGCCCACATTATAATCTACGGATCTAAGTTCGCTGCAACAATTTGAATTGTTCAGAGTTTCACCCGGAGGATTTTTTTTTTATTTTTCATTATATTTTACTTTCTGATTTCCTATCGTTGTTGCTAGTTTCCCTTTCTCTTCGTGAAAAACCTATATCTAATATGCTATATGTCACATAAGTTAATGCCTCCTCTAAGTTTCCATAAAGGGAATTGTCATTAGCAAATAATTTTACCTTTAGCAAAGGAATCATATTTTCTTTACTGTTTCTCCGTGATCCTTCATTTATGTCGCAAACTCATTCAGAGAGCCACACTTATATTTTCCCGATAGGAGCTTATGTAAACTGGGTAACCTGTCTATCTTTTTAGATGACTGACATTTTTGTCTATATTTTTCTTTAAACCCATTAAAAGTTGCTGCTTCTTAAAATTACTCACCATTCAAGGTTATGTGAGCATCACCTACATTTTTATTCACTATTAATATAGCCTGCTTAATTTTTGCTATATCCTAAATATTTCCTAATCTAGCGATTCGATTTTCAGTTTCAGCTAACCACTTATCCACTGTATATTTCTCTAACCTTTTATCTGGGTTATTCCTACCTATATTTTCCTAAACACTTGTTTGTGTTAATTTCCCTATTGAATTTATGTTAGCGGGGTTATTCAAGGGAAGTTGCTTGTTTGCGTTTTTTCCCCTACTTGTGTAATTCTGAATCTTATTTTCCTCCTAAACTATATGGGCTGATATCAACATTATCATCACCTACAAAATATTCACATTTCTATTAAAACAAAAAAGAAAGGATAATAAAATAATTTATGCACAAGAAATCCTAGCGAGATAAAAAAAGATTCCTATTTTTATATGAGAGTGAAATTTCTTGATTTCCCTACATTCACTGAGAGACGTATTTATATTTCCACTTACTTACTTACTTACTTACTTACTTACTTACTTACTTACTTACTTACTTGAGAGAGAGAGGAGAGAGAGAGCGAGAGAGAGAGAGAGAGAGAGAGAGAGAGAGAGAGAGAGAGAGAGAGAGAGAGAGAGAGAGAGAGAGAGATACTGTACTCAAATTTTCCCTGGTTTTACCTCATTTTGTTTCATCTTACGTCCTCGCTTATAATAGTTTCTTGATGTTAATTCTGCAATGTCTTTAACACCTATCTGGAAAATAGTTTATCATTAATTCTTACACTAAAAAATATAACATGGCATATTATCCCTTTAAGCTGGCACCAGTGTGAAGCTCCTTGGGATAGAATAATTATTCCGAGATTCTTTACCTTAATATT
>NC_090733.1:38397095-38417095 GCF_036898095.1 Palaemon carinicauda
TGTATGTTAAGTTTTTGTGTTGTGTGTATATCTTTAGTTTTAAGTATAGTAATAACTTTGATTGTGTTAAGCTTTAAGAATATAGTGTTAAGGTTATGGTTTTTTTTTATGTCCTTTTTGTCCAAGAATCCCGCTGCTGATAACGTAAGGGGAATGTTTGTGTTGCGGAGACAATTGTCTGTTTAGTGTGATCAAGGGTGTGGGAGTTGTCACTGCACCATCCCTCCACATTATTTTGGCGCCAAAACAGGGACTGCCGCCGTGGGACTGAATGCTGTACTCTTTGACGAAGGACTGTTAGGATACTAATTTAGAATTAAGACTGAAAAAATGAAAGAACAGTTAAGGGTTTTGAAGGAGGAATCGCGGTTGATTAAAAAGCGTGAGGAGAAGTTGTCTGTAGAGAAAGAGAAATTGTTGCATGAGAATGTGAGGTTGAGTTTTAAGAATGAGGAGATGCAAAAGGAACTGAAAGCACTAAAGGGAACTGTAGAGAGAGTGGAAGAGGGTGTTGAGATAAGGATGTGTGAGAATGAGGAACGAATGGAAGCTATAATGAGGCAAGTGTTTGGAATGATGAAAACTTTCATGGGTGAAAGTGCAGTCAGTGGAGTGGCCTCTTCTACGGGTAAAGGGTTGCTGGTGGGAGAAAAGGTTAAGGTAAATGATAATGGGAAAGGAATTAATAGTGATAGTAATAGTGATAGTGAAGTTAAAGTGACTAGGTATAGTAAGGATGGACAGAAAGGTGAGAGGAAGAAAAAGTGTCAAGATGAGAGCAAGGATGATCGTGAATGGGTGAAAGTGGCGAGTAAGAAAAGGGCTAGGAAGAGTATAATCTGGGATAGGAGTATGCATGTGGAATTATATTCTTTATATTCTAGTGAGTTGTTATGGGTGACTTAAATGCTAGAGGTAGAAGGTGTCATTGGGAAGTATGGCGTACCAGGTGAAAATGAGAGTGGTGAGAGACTGGTAGATATGTATGTTGAACAAGAGATGGTAATAAGTGCTAGCTTTTTTAAAAAGAAAGATAAAAATAAGTATACATGGGTAAGAGTGGCAAATGGAAGAGTAGTAGAAAGGGCATTAATGGATTATGTGTTGATAACTAAAAGAATGTTTGGAAGATTGAAAGATGTGCACGTGTTTAGGGGTATGGCTAACGGTATGTCTGATCATTTTTTGGTGGAAGGAAAATTGGTTGTAGCAAAAGAGTGGGGGAATAGAGTAGGTGGATGTAAAAAGGGAGCTAGTGAGGGTTGAAGAGCTAATAAAACCTGGGGTAAAAAGTAAATATCAGGAAAGGTTGAAAATGGCATATGACGAGGTGAGAGTAAGAGAAACTGATAATTTAGAGGAGTGGAAGTTAGCAAAAGAAAATTTTGTTGGAATTGCAAGTGATGTATGTGGCAAGAAGGTTGTTGGAGGCAGCATGAGGAAGGGCAGTGAATGGTGGAATGAAGGAGTGAAGGTAAAAGTGGAAGAGAAAAAGAGGGCTTTTGAAGAATGGCTGAAGAGTAATAGTATAGAGAAGTATGAAAAATATAGAGAGAAAAAGGTGGAAGTAAAGCGCAAGGTACGTGAGGCAAAGAGGGCAGCTGACCTGAGGTGGGGTCAGGGACTGGGTCAGTCATATGAAGAGAATAAGAAGAAGTTTTGGAAAGAAGTGAAGAGAGTAAGAAAGGCCGGCGCAAGAATTGTAGAGACAGTGAAAGATGGAAATGGAAGGTTGTTAAAAGGAGAGGAGGCAAGGAAAAGGTGGGCGGAATATTTTGAAAGTTTGCTGAATGTTGAGGATGATAGGGAGGCAGATATAATTGCTGTTGCAGGTGTTGAGGTGCCAGTGATGGGAGATGAGAATGAGAGAGAGATTACAATAGAGGAAGTGAGGAGAGCACTAGATGAAACGAGAGTAGGAAAAGCATCTGGTATGGATGGTGTGAAAGCTGAGATGTTGAAGGAAGGGGGTGTGACTGTAATTGAATGGTTGGTGAGATTGTTTAATGTGTGTTTTGTGTTGTCAATGCTACCAGTAGATTAGGTCTGTGCATGTATTGGACCACTATATAAGGGTAAGGGAGATGTGCATGAGTGTTGTAATTCAAGAGGTATTAGTTTGTTGAGTGTAGTTGGAAAAGTGTATGGTAGAGTACTGATTAATAGGATTAAGGATAAAACAGAGAATGCAATCTTGGAAGTACAGGGTGGTTTTAGAAGAGGTAGGGGTTGTATGAATCAGATTTTTACAGTTAGGCAGATATGCGAGAAATATTTAGCAAAAGGTAAGGAGGTGTATGTTGCGTTTATGGATCTGGAGAAAGCATATGATAGAGTTGATAGGGAAGCAATGTGGAATGTGATGAGGTTATATGGAGTTGGTGGAAGGTTGTTGCAAGCAGTGAAAAGTTTCTACAAGGGTAGTAAAGCATGTGTTAGAATAGGAAATGAAGTGAGCGATTGGTTTCCGGTGAGAGTGGGGCTGAGACAGGGATGTGTGATGTCGCCATGGTTGTTTAACTTGTATGTTGATGGAGTGGTGAGAGAGGTGAATGCTCGAGTGCTTGGACGAGGATTAAAACTGGTAGACGAGAATGATCATGAATGGGAGGTAAATCAGTTGTTGTTTGCGGATGATACTGTACTGGTAGCAGACACAGAAGAGAAGCTTGACCGACTAGTGACAGAATTTGGAAGGGTGTGTGAGAGAAGGAAGTTGAGAGTTAATGTGGGTAAGAGTAAGGTTATGAGATGTACGAGAAGGGAAGGTGGTTCCAAGTTGAATGTCATGTTGAATGGAGAGTTACTTGAGGAGGTGGATCAGTTTAAGTACTTGGGGTCTGTTGTTGCAGCAAATGGTGGAGTGGAAGCAGATGTACGTCAGAGAGTCAATGAAGGTTGCAAAGGGTTGGGGGCAGTTAAGGGAGTAGTAAAAAATAGAGGGTTGGGCATGAATGGACAGAGAGTTCTATATGAGAAAGTGATTGTACCAACTGTGATGTATGGATCGGAGTTGTGGGGAATGAAAGTGATGGAGAGACAGAAATTGAATGTGTTTGAGATGAAGTGTCTGAGGAGTATGGCTGGTGTATCTCGAGTAGATAGGGTCAGGAACGAAGTGGTGAGTGTGAGAACGGGTGTAAGAAATGAGTTAGCGGCTAGAGTGGATATGAATGTGTTGATGTGGTTTGGCCATGTTGAGAGAATGGAGAATGGCTGTCTGCTAAAGAATGTGATGAATGCAAGAGTTGATGGGAGAAGTACAAGAGGAAGGCCAAGATTTGGGTGGATGGATGGTGTGAGGAAAGCTCTGGGTGATAGGAGGATAGATGTGAGAGAGGCAAGAGAGCGTGCTAGAAATAGGAATGAATGGCGAGCGATTGTGACGCAGTTCCGGTAGGCCCTGCTGCTTCCTCCAGTGCCTTAGATGACCGCGGAGGTAGCAGCAGTAGGGGACTCAGCAGTATGAAGCTTCATCTGTGGTGGAAATGTGGGAGGTTGGGCTGTGGCACCCTAGCAGTACCAGCTGAACTCGGCTGAGTCCCTGGTTAGGCAGGAGGAACGTAGAGAGTAGAGGTCCCCTTTTTTGTTTTGTTTCTTGTTGAGGTCGGCTACCCCCCAAAATTGGGGGAAGTGCCTTTGGTATATGTATGTATGTATATTCTAGTGAGGAAGTAGGAAACAAGAGGGAAGGTAACACTGATGATAGCAGTGAGAATGAACGTGATGTGTGTAAGACTGTGTTTATGGGAGAGGTACCTCGGTGTGGAAGGTTTAATGAGCATAGTAGTAGACATGTATACGAGTTTTTCAAGGAGTATGAGAGGTATTGTCAGGATAAGTATGGTGATGGTAAAAGAGTTTGGGCTAGGAGGTTAGGAGAATATTTGACTGGGCATTTGTTGACGATGTATGGAGTGATAATGAGTGTAGGAGATTTTGATTATGAAAGTGTGAAAAAGAGAATAATTAGGCAGGAAAAACGTATGAAAGGGAGTGTTAGGTATAAGCGTGAGAATTATTTTGATGAGGCATGGATGAATGCAAGAGAAGCAATATCGATGTAGGTATGTAGGTTAGAAACGTTAGCTAGGAAGAAGTATGGAGATGAAGGTATAAATGAGAATAAGGAGTTAATGAGGAAGTTTTTGGCAACCATACCTGAGAATGTGAGCGAATTTGTTCATTTGAAACGGAAGGAGAAAATGAGTTGGACGCAAGAAAGATTGACGCGGGCTGATATACTCGAGAGAGTTGAGTATTATGAGTTAGATAGATGTATGAAAGGAAGTAAATCTGTGAGTGTAAGCAGTGGAAAGGAGGAAAGTGTGCCAGAATTTGTTAGTTTTAGAGATGCTGTTATGAGAGGACCGATGAGGGTAGCTGATAGTGTAGTAGATAGGAGTGTTAGAGCGAGTATTGTGGGAATACCTGTAAGGACAAATGAAGGGTTTAGGCAAGGGCCTCAGGTTTGGAGTGATAGGAGTGCTAGTATGCAGCGAGGTAGGTCATGTAGTTGTGTCCGTGAAGAGAAGTGTTATAGGTGTGGGAAAGTAGGGCATAAAAAGAATGAGTGTAGATGGGCGTTAGGATCATGTTTCAGGTGTGGAGAGACAGGGCATCGTATTAGTGAGTGTAAGAAATAGAAAGCGATTAAATGGTATTTGTGTGGTATGACTGGGCACATAGCGAGTGGATGTCGGAGTAATCGTAAAAATGTGATTTGCAGTAATTGTAAAGATGGTCATTATGCTAGAATATGCAAGGAGCCGCATGGTAAGTGTACTGAATGTGGTGCAGATGGGCATGTATCTAGTGTATGTAGGAAGAAGGAATTAAGTCAGCTAGGGTGTTCGGGAAACTAGAGTATAAGAGGGTTTAGCTGGGTGAGTCCTCGAGTGTGTGCAGAGTGAATGTGATGCATGTTCGTGAAGGTTTATTGCATGAAGACGTGATGGGTGAAAGAGCTTATGACTGCATGAGTGCAAAAATAAATTTTGATGTAATAGAGCTAGTTGGTCTGATTGATACTGGTTGTGGTATCAATTTAATGTTTAGGACTGCGTATGACAAGGTAAGGGATATTTGTGAATTTAGGGGGTGTAAAGGTAAAGTGAAGGGTATCGGTAATTTAAGTATGTCTGTGCAAGGAAAGTTACGTGAAAATGTTATGATTGGGGGAGCGGATGATGGAAAATAATGATTTTTGTGTGGTTGAGGGAGTAAATGACAAATATGATGTGTTGTTAGGTTATAACTTCTTGATAAAATGTGGTATGATTGTACATCCTAGTGTAAATAAGATAAAGATGAAAGTTAAAGGTAAATTTTGCGGGGAATTTTATTTGAATGAAGATGGTAGTGTATGTATGAAGGTATGGAAAGGTGTGCCATTAATAGTGAAAGAAGGTGTTAAATTCTCAAGAGATGCGAGTGAGGTTGTCAGTGTAAAAGTTGCATGACCGAATAGTCTGGGAATTGCCAATGGTGAGATTTGTGAGTACGTAGTGGAAGGTTTGGAAGCAAGTGATTTAGTGAAAACAAGTGTGCATGTGTATGATGGTATTTTGAATTTACAGGAGCCGAAGGTGTATGTGAGCTTGTTGCCAACCGTAAGGAGGAAGAGAATACGGGGTATACGTGAGGGTGATTACATGGGATGTATATATACGTTGGTCAATGTGGAGGATGAAAGGTATGTTAAATTGAGACATGTTATGGCAGGTAAGATAAAGGGTGATTACATGGGATGTATATATACGTTGGTCAATGTGGAGGATGAAAGGTATGTTAAATTGAGACATGTTATGACAGGTAAGATAAAGCATGATGACGATTAGAACTGTGAAAGTTTGAAAGAAAGAATTAATTTAGAAGAGAATATAAGTGAGTGAGAAAGGGAACAATTGAATAGGATGTTATGGGATGGCGAGGATTGTGGGGGGTCTAAGCTGCCTGAATTTAAGTTAGTTCTTAGTAATGATACCGCCATATATCAGTGTCCCAGACATTTTTCTCCACCTATTGCCAGAGAAATAGAAGAGCAAATGGGTGAAATAGAAAGGAGTGAGAGTGCCTGGAATAGCCCTATTGTAGCTGTAAGAAAGCCGGATGGAAGTTTACGTTTGTGTATTGATTATAGGAAGGTGAATGAAGTAACTGTTAAAGAATGTTTCCCAATGAATGTAGTGTCTGACTGTGTGTATAAAATGCATGGTATGGAAGTTTTTAAAAAGTTAGATTTAGTTAGGGGCTATTACCAGATGCCTCTGTCAGAGGGGAGCAGGCCCATTATGGCATTTTCGAGTAGTAATTGACACTATCAGTTTAGAAGATTAAGTTTTGGCCTTGTTTATGCACATGCTGCCTTCCAGAGGGCGATGAATGTAGTTTTGGCTGGGTTTGATCGACACAAGGTGACTGTTTTTGTAGATGATATTTTGATTGCTAGTGAGACTGTTGAGGAACACATGCAGCTGCTTGAAGCAGTATTAGAACGTTTGATAGAAGTTGGTGTGAAAGTTAAGCCTGAAAAGTGTACGAGGTTGGCCTAGGAGGTGGAATTTCTTGGGCATGTGGTGAGTGAATCGGGTATAAGGAAAAGTGATAAGTTTGTAAGGTGAGAGAATTTCCACGTCCTCGTACGGTGCGTGAGTTGAGAGGCTTTCTTAGGTTGATTGAATTTGGTCGGAAGTTTGTCAGAGATTGTTCGGAAATAGGGAAGCCTTTGAATGGGTGGACAGGTAAGAGAAATAGTATCAGACTGAAATGGAATGAGCGTATGATTGAAGCATTTGAAAAGTTGAAAGATTAGGCTGCGAGAGACGTCACTTTGGCCTTTCCCGACTATAGTGAGCATGCGAGTATGCTAGAGTTATTTACGGATGCTAGTAGGATTAGTATGGGTGATTTCTTGGTTCAAATGGAAAGAATAAATGGAGATAAACATTTGAGAGTGATAACATATGTAAATAAAGCATTTGATAAAGCTGAGTGAAAGTATTCCACGATTGAAAGAGAGTTGGCTGCGATAAGGTTTTGCGTGAAAGCGTTAAAGGTTTTTTGTATGGTGTGAAATTTATTGTGCGTACTGACCATGAGCCCCTAGTGTATATGATTAGGAAAGAGTCTGTGAATGTTAAGGTTGCGAGGACAAAAGAGGATTTGAATGAATTTGACTTTAAGCTAGAATACGTACCTGGGAGTAAGAATGTGATAGCAGATGTGATGTCAAGAATGCATGGCAAGATAGAAGATAGTAGCATGAATGATTGTAATTTTGAAAGATTGCCAGAAGATTTAGTGGTGGTACAAAGTTTTGAAGGGATTGACATGGTATATAAATGTATTTTGAGTGGGTTGAATAAGTTGAAATTGAAGGGATTGAATAGGGATATACCTGCTAGTGTAGATGAGCTTAGATTGAGTGTTAGGAATGGAATATTGAAGGAAATGGTGTATAAGGAGGAGGATAGTGTGCTTGAGGGTGAATTGTTATCAAAAGTATTGTTGGTAGTATGTTGTTGGGTGTCACTGTTTATTTGTATTTTGAGTGGAATCGTCCAATGCAGTACCGAGCAAAATAAGGAGACTGGAAGGGAGTATATATTGAGGTTACAATGTAATGAAAGATGTTGCAAGTTGTTGAGTGAGAAGGAGGATTGTCCGAGTAACTTGAATCTGAGTGGTATGAGCATGGAAGATAGCGAAGACGAACATAGGTGTGACAAGAATTATCCTATAGATAGGAGAGTAAACATTTGTATGCATGGTGGAAAAGGAAGAATGATGACTTATGTGTGTATAAATGAGAATGAATGCTGTAGTTTAATTGACACAGTCACGCAAGTGTCATTGGTGAATATGTCTGTTATCAAGGAAATAGAGCGGTACAATTGGGAAGTGAAAAGAACATGTACAAGTGTGAGAATTCATGGGATAGGTAAAGGAAGTTTGCTAGTTTGGGAAGAAGTGCGTTTGAAAGTAAAACTGGGAAGTATGGAGGTGAAACATAATTTCATTGTAATGGGAGAGAATGAGATGCCTAGTGGTTTTTTGATAAGAATTGATTTTTTAAGATTGCATGATCTATCAGTTGATATTGGTAGTGGTTTGTTTCTGAAGAATGAATGTGAAGTAGTTGTGATAGAAGATAATAGTGTATTTATGGCGAATTTCGTTGGGATGGTTGATATTACGTGGGTTGAGGATGATATATCGACTAAAGAGGAGGTGGAAGAAATGCAAGATGAATGTGTGGAAATTAAAAGGATACGTGAATGTATGTTGAATGTTATTGAAGTAGAAGAATGGCCCTCTGATTTAGAGGTGTAAAAGAAAGTTAGTAAGAGACTTATTGTGAGGAAGAATATTGTTTATTTTCTACATAAAGGAATGGATGAAGATATATATGTTCCTGTGTTTCTGATGCATACAGCTGTAAGTATGTGTATGTTAGTGCATGGCAGATATGGGTATATGGGTAAGAATAAATTGTGGGAATGCATGCGTGAGAGATTGTTTACACCCGGGTTGAGTCAGATTTGCAAGGATGTAGCAACTACGTGTGGATATTACCAGAAAGGGAAGTATCAGAGAGTGCATGCTAATCCTCCTGTTATGAGGTTAAGCATGCAAGAACCATTTGAAATGTTTGTGATTGATTATGTTTCGTTGCCTGTGACTACGATGGGACACGTGGGAATGATTATTATGGTATATCACATGAGAAAGCTTACATATGCAGTGCCTATAAAGAATAAAAGGAGTGAGAATGTTGCAACAATGGTTGGTCAAGTGATGTTGCCGATGTGTGTGTGTGTGTAAGCCTGCAAGAATGTTAAGTGATTATGGCCCTGATTTTGTTGGATGGGAGTTTGAGCAGATGTTACGAAAATGGGATGTTGAACATGTGTATTCGACTCCTTATATGCCAAGTGCGAATGGGTTGGCTGAAAGGACTGTAAGAACATTAACTGAAATTTTACAAATGATGAGTACATGTGATAATGATTGGGATTTGTATGCTGGTAGAGCGTTGTGGGTTTACAATGCAACAGTGCATAAGAGTATGGGTACGTCTCCATGTAAGTTTGTGTTAAATTTTGAAAAAATAGTAAGTCCGAGGTTGGGTGTGTCGGAGGATGATAGAGATGTGTAGAGAAAAGCAAATGACATGTTTGAAAGCTTCAAAGCTGGTGAGAGAGTGATGAAAGAAGTAGTTGAAAAGGGTAAAATGAATGTATATAAGGTGCGTGATAAGTTTGAAGGTCCATATGAGGTGTTAGAAGTTGTCTCGAGTGGATTAAGTTATGTGTTGGGTAAGTTGTGTGTGGATGGTAGTGTAGAAAGAGTTAGGGCACACCACAACCAGTTGCGCAAATGGAAAGAGGTATCTGAGTATATCCTAGAGAATGGGATGAGTAAATGGTTGAAAAGGAACAAGTGTGAACTTAGTATGTATGAGGAATTAGGTCTAGAAGGTAAACAGTTGGTGGTAGTAGAATATATAAAATGGAAGAATACGAGAGCTTTAAGTAAGGATGAAAGAAGGGGAAATTTTATAAGCAAAAGTAAGAATAGAAATAAGTATGAGAAGGGTGTAAATGTGCAAGTGTGTATGGAAGATAAATGTGTTAATACAGATGAATCACGGCTGAGTATGAATGATACCTATAGTGTTTGTGGCTTTTCCTTGGATGATGTAAAAGAAAGGATGACGAATGCGAGAATGAGAGATAGGAGAATGATAAGTAGCATAAATGAATCTTTTGCTAAAGTTTAGAATGTTTTTGATGAAATGGATGAACTGTTTATAGAAATGAGTGTAATTTTAGGCCCAGATGAGAACGAGGTAGATATAATTGTACATGATATATTAGTTGATATGGATTTAGATAGGAATAGTGTTAATATAGCGATTGATTGTGATAATGAAGAAGTGAATGAGAGAGTGTATGGAGGCCCAGTTACTCGGAGTAGAGGTCGCGTTCCCGACTGCGACTGGGTAATGAAAAAAATAATGTAAGTGGTAGTGTGAAAATGTAGTAGGATTTGGCAAAGTAAGGGGGGAGGAATGTGGAGGATAATTTTTTTTGCTTTATTCTTATTTTTTTCTCAATCCACCGAGAGAGAGAGAGAGAGAGTGAGAGAGAGAGAGAGAGAGAGAGAGAGAGAGAGAGAGAGAGAGAGAGAGAGAGAGAGAGAGGGGGGGGTAGTTAGTGTATCGATTGTTTGTTGTGAGAAAGACTGTTGGAATAAATGAGATTGGTTGTTTATGTTTTTAGCTAGGTTACGACAGTGGTGAACGTCTTGGGTGAATGGCTTATTTTGATTTGACTGCAGCCAGAGGCAGTTGTGTTTTGAGTGCTGGATTACTATTTTATATAATTTTTTTGACTAGCGTGGAAGTTATTATCTATTTCTGAGTAAGTACAGTTTTGTTTATTTTTTGATAAGTACAGTTTTGTTTATATGTGCTTGTCGTGATTTTGAATGATAGGAATAGTTTATTATTTATCTTTGATTATAGTGCATTAAATTATTTAGTTAGGAGTGTTCGTAAGTGTTTTTCTTTTTTATTTTTGCAGGCCGTAATTCCTCCTTTTAAGGTTTATTTTTGCCTGGACTGTTGTTTGCCAGCGGAATATGTGAATAGATTGTGGATGACGGCCCGGAATGTATGATTCTCGGAATGAACGGCTGATAAAGAATTTTCAATCATCAACTACCATGCTGAGATATATTCCTTTTGGTTATGATGAAAATGATGATGACTGTTCAGTTCAGTTGACTGGAACTGTATATAGTTCCGTTTGGCACAGATTAGTGGCTGTGCCGAGAAAGACTGATCGGTTTGTTTGCGGTGACGATTTCCGCGTTATTAAAGATACAATTATAAACATATTTGGTTGTGGTGCATCTTAGTTCTAAGTTTTTATATTTTTTCTCCGGGTTTATTTGAATGTGGTATTTCTATTTATTTTGTATGTTGAGGTTTTGTGTTGTCTTTATGATATGTTTAGTTTTAAGTATAGTAATAACTTTAATTTTGATTAGTTTTAGGAATATAGTTTTAAGATTATGATTTGTTTTTATGTCCTTTTTATCCAAGAGCCCCGTTGTCTGTTTAGTGTGATCAAGGGTGTGGGGGTTGTTACTGCGACATTCCGACACAATGTATGCATATATATATATATATATATATATATATATATATATATATATATATATATATATATATATATATATATATATGTGTATATATATATATATATATATATATATATATATATATATATATATATATATATATATATATATATATATATATAAATATATATATATATATATATAAATATATATATATATATATATATATATATATATATATATATATATATATATATATATATATATATATATATATATGTGTGTGTATATATATATATATATATATATATATATATATATATATATATATATATATATATATATATATATATATATATATATATAAGGGTAAAATTCACAGGAAACAGGAAAGGAAAAGACCAGGTACCAAGCGCGTTCGTGTATTACGTACACTTCTTCAGGGTATAAAGTGAAATAGAAAATAAAATCATACAATAAAGAAACCTACCAAAACTGGAATAAAAGCCACAAACCAGCAACGTATCATCAATATGCTAAAATAACAAACAGTCGTTAAAAATGAATAAACAATTGTAGTTTAAAATAAAATACTAGTAATATAACAATCGTTAAACTAAATGTTTACATTGTACTTCCTTACAATTTCATTAACAAGATGAGTGTCTAGTTTAAAAAGACCAGAACTGAGATTTAAAATATGATTATTAAAATATTTAATAAAAGCAGATTCAATAATATTTCTTTTAACAAGATTTTTACAAAATAAAATCTCCGAGGAGTTTTCCCAGTCAATACAGTGGTTAAAATCGTTCATGTGGACAAACAAAGCACTAGACATTTGTCCTGTCCTAACTGCATATCGATGTTGTTTAATTTGGTTGTTAAGCAACTTTCCGGTTTGACCCACATATTTCTTGTCACAACCAGTACATGGAATTATGTAAATAGAGCCGCTATTACAATTTGGAGAATTATTTATTAGGACATTCTTTACCGTTCCTGAACTTTTAAAAACTAAATTTACTTTGAATTTTTTCAATAAATCTTTTATATAAGCAAAGTTTTCATTGTATGAAAGTGCCAGCACATTCTCATTCTTAAAAGGTTCACTATTCTTGTCGGAATAAAATATATGCCTAGCTTTCTGTAGAGACTTGTCAATTAAAACTTTAGGATATTTTAATTTAATTCCTATGTCATTAATTCTACGAAATTCTGCGTCTATAAATTCCGGACTGCAAATCCTTAAAGCCCTTAAAAACATACTTGAAAAAACAGAAACTTTTACACTAGTTTGATGATTTGAATAAAAATGAATATGGGAGCAAACATTAGTAGGTTTCCTGTAAATATCAAAAACAAAGCCTCTATCATTTCTATGCACTAAAACATCTAAAAATGGCAATTTACAATGATTCTCTTCTTCAATAGTGAATTTTATGGAGTATACTAAACTATTTAACTTTTCCAAAAAAATATTTAGATTCTCATATGTAGGCCAAACACAAAAAATATCGTCAACATAACGAAACCAAAGAACCCCTTTAGGCAAAATCGCTGGCAACAGTTTTACTTCGAAAAATTCCATGTAAAGGTTACTGAGTACTGGGGATAGGGGATTACCCATTGCCATTCCAAACTTTTGTAGGTAGTACTTTCCATTAAAAACAAATTTACAGTCTTTAACACATAATTTTATCAATTCAATAATTTTGTCATAAGATAAAGGTAAAACATGCTTACTTAATTCGTCGGATAAAAATGTCAATAGATCGTCAACTGGAACTTTCGTAAATAAAGACGATACATCAAAACTTACCATTTTAAAGTTAAAATCAATGCGAGCACTAAGCAACTTGTTAACAAAATCTGTATTATTCTTTATATGTGATTGGGATATATTTCCAACAATAGGCATAAGGACTTGCATTAACCACTTCGACAATTTGTATGAAACACCACCAACTGAACTGATTATAGGCCTGACAGGGTTATTAATCTTATGAGTTTTAATAAGACCGTACATATACGGTAATGTGACACACTGGGAAGAAAATTGCTTAATGAGTGCATCATATCCTTTCAAGATGGATTTTAATTTCCTATTAAAATTACTATTTACTATTTATAAAGAATAATACAGATTTTGTTAACAAGTTGTTTAGTGCTCGCATTGATTGCATGTGATGTATGTAGCAAGAAGGTGGTTGGAGGCAGCATGAGGAAGGGCAGTGAATGGTGGAATGAAGGAGTGAAGGTGAAAGTGGAAGAGAAAAAGATGGCTTTTAAAGAATGGCTGCAGAGTAATAGTATAGAGAAGTATGAAAAATATAGAGAGAAAAAGGTGGAAGTAAAGCGCAAGGTACGTGAGGCAAAGAGGGCAGCTGACCTGAGGTGGGGTCAGTGACTGGGTTAGTCATATGAAGAGAATAAGAAGAAGTTTTGGAAAGAAGTGAAGAGAGTAAGGAAGGCCGGTGCAAGAATTGAAGAGACAGTGAAAGATGGAAATGGAGAGTTGTTAAAAGGAGAGGAGGCAAGGAAAAGGTAGGCGGAATATTTTGAAAGTTTGCTGAATGTTGAGGATAATAGGGAGGCAGATATAATTACTGTCCCAGGTGTTGAGGTTCCAGTGATGCGAGATGAGAATGAGAGAGAGATTACAATAGAGGAAGTGAGGAGAGCACTAGATGAAACGAGAGTAGGAAAAGCATCTGGTATGGATGGTGTGAAAGCTGAGATGTTGAAGGAAGGGGGTGTGACTGTACTTGAATGGTTGGTGAGATTGTTTAATATGTGTTGTTTGTTGTCAATGGTACCAGTAGATTGGGTCTGTGCATGTATTGTACCACTATATAAGGGTAAGGGAGATGTGCATGAGGGTTGTAATTCAAGAGGTATTAGTTTGTTGAGTGTAGTTGGAAAAGTGTATGGTAGAGTACTGATTAATAGGATTAAGGATAAAACAGAGAATGCAATTTTGGAAGTACAGGGTGGTATTAGAAGAGGTAGGGGTTGTATGAATCAGATTTTTACAGTTAGGCAGATATGCGAGAAATATTTAGCAAAAGGTAACGAGGTGTAAGTTGCGTTCATGGATCTGGAGAAAGCATATGATAGAGTTGATAGGGAAGCAATGTGGAATGTGATGAGGTTATGTGGAGTTGGTGGAAGGTTGTTGCAAGCAGTGAAAAGTTTCTACAAGGGTAGTAAAGCATGTGTTAGAATAGGAAATGAAGTGAGCGATTGGTTTCCGGTGAGAGTGGGGCTGAGACAGGGATGTGTGATGTCGCCGTGGTTGTTTAACTTGTATGTTGATGGAGTGGTGAGAGAGGTGAATGCTCGAGTGCTTGGACGAGGATTAAAACTGGTAGGCGAGAATGATCATGAATGGGAGGTAAATCAGTTGTTGTTTGCGGATGATACTGTACTAGCAGCAGACACAGAAGAGAAGCTTGACCGACTAGTGACAGAATTTGGAAGGGTGTGTGAGAAAAGGAAGTTGAGAGTTAATGTGGGTAAGAGTAAGGTTATGAGATGTACGAGAAGGGAAGGTGGTTCAAGGTTGAATATCATGTTGAATGGAGAGTTACTTGAGGAGGTGGATCAGTTTATGTACTTGGGGTCTGTTGTTGCAGCAAATGGTGGAGTGAAGCAGATGTACGTCAGAGAGTCAATGAAGGTTGCAAGTGTTGGGGGCAGTTAAGGGAGTAGTAAAAAATAGAGGGTTGGGCATGAATGTAAAGAGAGTTCTATAAAAGAAAGTAATTGTACCAACTTTGATGTATGGATCGGAGTTGTGGGGAATGAAAGTGATGGAGAGATAGAAATTGAATGTATTTGAGATGAAGTGTCTGAGGAGTATGGCTGGTGTATCTCGAGTAGATAGGGTTAGGAACAAAGTGGTGAGGGTGAGAAAGGGTGTAAGAAATGAGTTAGCAGCTAGAGTGGATATGAATGTGTTGAGGTGGTTTGGCCATGTTGAGAGAATGGAAAGTGGCTGTCTGCTAAAGAAGGTGATGAATGCAAGAGTTGATGGGAGAAGTACAAGAGGAAGTCCAAGGTTTGGGTGGATGGATGGTGTGAAGAAAGCTCTGGGTGATAGGAGGATAGATGTGAGAGAGGCAAGAGAGCGTGCTAGAAATAGGAATGAATTGTGAGCGATTGTGACGCAGTTCCGGTAGGCCCTGCTGCTTCCTCCGGTGCCTTAGATGACCGCGGAGGTAGCAGCAGTAGGGGACTCAGCAGTATGAAGCCTCATCTGTGGTGGAAAATGTGGGAGGTTGGGCTTTGGCACCCTAGAAGTACCAGCTGAACTCAGCTGAGTCCCTGGTTAGGCTGGAGGAACGTAGAGAATAGAGGTCCCCTTTTTTGTTTTGTTTCTTGTTGATGTCGGCTACCCCCCAAAACTGGGGGAAGGGCCTTGGTATATGGATGAATGGGAAATATATATATATATATATATATATATATATATATATATATATATATATATATATATATATATATATATATATATATATATATATATATATATATATATATACTCTCTCTCTCTCTCTCTCTCTCTCTCTCTCTCTCTCTCTCTCTCTCTCTCTCTCTCCTAAATACCACATTGATACCACATATTTTAGTTTGGTATGTATCATTTTGCAATTGGTAATTTACAATTCTTTTAGAAACTAGTAGGAGTAACAAAATTTGTAATTTAGAAGCAATTACAATTATAATTAATATTAAAATTATTAAACATTCATACGATAAACGGTAATAAATAGTGACTCCCTAATTAAATCTTTTTTTTTAACTCAATACATCATATCAAATTAAAATAAAGAAAATAAATAATAATTTATTTGATCAATATCTTATACTATATTGTTATTTAGCAGATGTAAAAAAAAATATCTACTCAGTTGGTCAACTTTTTATAGCTAGGAACTTGTTTTCAGATCATATGTATTTAATTTTTCAACATCGTTCTCTTTGATAATTCCATTACATTCTAGTATTTTCAATAGTTTTTATGATTATTATTATTATTATTATTATTATTATTATTATTATTATTATTATTATTTCTATATCTTTTAGATAATGTTAAAAACAAAAAATGATTCACGTAGAAATCAGTGTACAAACAGATAAAACCTCAAATATGGAGGCTGGAGAGATTTTTTTTTTAATTCTTTAACCTTTTGTTCCTTTACGAGGTGCGTTAAGAATGTTGAGGGACTTCAGAAAATATGATTGACAAGAATAGAAAAAATACTTTATGTTAAGAAAGTGTTGGGACTGTACCATCTGTTTCTCACACGAGCCTACATAGTAACAACATTTCTCTTTTGTGAATAATTATCCTTTGTATCTTTCCTCTCCCCTCGCACAGGCAGCAACTTGTTTTAGCCTGTCTGCATATTTCATTGTTGACTGTTAACTGAATTGATTGCCTGTTTAACAGGAAATAGCATGTCTGTATTCTGTGATCTTCTTACCGGGACCTAGTGTGTATATATACTCAATGTGTAGTAATAAACTCGCTCAGTTGCTTTCATCTAGCCTTTGAGTCACAACCTACTCTTGGCCCGTCACATGACGAAGGAATTATCAATATTATTCTTTACATGTACATATAAATCATTTTTAACAGTATTCTGTATAATTTATATTGTTAACTTATAGATAACAAAAACACGTGAATAGTGATTTCAAGTAAATTTCGAGTCTTTTTAACTTCCTCAAACACTCCCCAATCATAATTAACGAGTATGACGCATCAATTCAGAGTTGACTCAGCAACATCCCTTCTTTTTGACGATGACTTCACATTTAGTAAATGAATAAATAAGATGATGAGTGTTATCTAACTGACGCATATAAGGTCCTATTTAAGAAGTAAATATTAGAAAACTATAAAAAAAGCTAGCTTACATTAGTAATCTATTTTTTCGATAACCAAAGCCTTGTGTTCAGTTGATGTTGAATAATTTGCATAAACATTCTAAGTAATATATTGACTCTTTTTTTTATGATCCCTTATGGGGCACAAAGAAAAAACTAACATAAAATAACAAATATAGAAATAGCAATAACATCTGTAACGAATTGCAAGAGATTTTGATTTCCTTCCACCTAGCCCAGGAATGTGTGGAAATGGTGAATAGCCAACTCTCCTTCATAGAAGTAAAATATGAATTCTAAATGGAAATGGATTTTAATGGAGCTGTGGAACTCATCTTCTTGCTTAGTATGGTGTATGTGATGTTAGAAACGTTAAAAGGGCAAGGGATGTCGAAATAAATAGAAAAAAAAATAAGTAATATAAAACCTTGATTAGATGATTAGAAGGAAGCAATGTGATGTAATTTAGTCGCTGGGGAAGAATGCGATAATAGAAAATAAGGATTATATTCGATTATCTAGAAAGTAGGAAGGAGTGGATTTGCTGTAAAATGTGATAAGTGTATTGGAAGGGAATATCGATGATATACAGAAATTGCAATATTTCTTGTTAGTTGAGAATGAATGGTATAATGGCTAACTGAATTCGATGCAATGCTCATGAGTTTTCTTTATTGATTTATCAAATGTTCAATATTTTACAGAAGTTGTACAGCATAGGATCTTCCACAGTGAGAGACTGAACGTGGGAAGGATTGTTAATCTCTTATTTTTGGCACCACCCATTGTGCGAAAATAGCTTTTATATAAATTAAATTATATTATGTGAGTAGTTATCGTTCATATGATTAAGTTGTACAATGTAACATAATATGTTCAATGATTATGGATAGGTACAATTATTTACTTGCTTCGACTCACCCGGCTAATTTCATTACTGGATAACACTTTGCAAAACGTCACTTTGTGAAGAAATTATAAAAGTCACAGAGCTATTTGGCATACTTTTCTTTTCCTGTAAGCAATTACATTTTTCAATATTATTACTAAAATACACAACCTTCGATCATAAAATGTGATTGTTTGGTGATGGATAGCCGCTTACTGTATCCTCTGGAGATTGATGAGTCTCGTGAAATAAAAGACTGACTTCACGCTCAATAAAATGTTTATAGTGTCTATAAAACTGCTTTATAGCAACGCATTCAGTTTAGGTCCCAGGTTGCTAATTGTTATATTGGAAGTATATAATTTTTAACTTTGTGTCTTATGATTATTTACCAAAGGAGGGAAGATTCAAATAAAAAATAATGGTATGCAAGTATGCGAGAAATTTAATCTTTGAATGAATATAGTGCATATCAACATTGATGGTCATTAATTCTATCATTTGCGCCTAAAGTGTGTGTGTGTGTGTGTGTGTGTGTGTTTTTTCCTTTCTTCTTTTGTGATATTCCATTATTTTGGTAGGTTGAGTCCCAGATATCACATAAATTTTATTTATAGCAACTTAAAAAAAAATATTATGTCAACAAAACAAAAACGCTTTATCAAATCAATTGAATTTCTCAGTGCTAGTAACTATTGATTGATAATCATAGGTGAAGAGTTGCATATATTAAATTTTAGAGGATTTGTGAATAAATATATTCTCAAATCATAATGAATTTATCCAAATCATATACTCCGAACAATTTAGGATTAAATCAGGGAAACGATATTTGAACATTCGGTGTTTGAAATTAAAGTGAAACTATAAGTTTACAATACATTCAGAATTATATTGATTTGAATAACCTTAGTTATCTTCACGTATTTTTTTTTTTTTTTTTTTTCGCAACGTCTAAAATATTTTACGACCACGAAAGCTTTTTCCAGCTCCCCAGCCCCTGGTAACTCTACCTCAACATTTGCTCGAATACCTTTGAGGTTAAAATTCCCTATTTTGATTTTGCTTTTATATCTCGCTATGACACCGAACTCTTTTTTTTTTTCTTTTTTTTTTCTTTTTTTATGTGTTGTAGTGTCTCGTTAAACATTAAATGAAAAACATGAGAAATTTAGAAGGATATGTAAAAGCTATGAATTATTTATGAAATTTCCATTAAATTTGAAATTGCCATTTATGCCTGTGTAAAAAACCAAGACTAAATCACACGATATAATTTCCAATCAATATTCATCTTTTGGTTATATTTATACAAGATTAATTTTCTACCAACATATTAGGGAAAAATATTGTAACGATTATAACCTCACAACTATGTTATTAAGAAATAAAGTCTTAGTAGTGACGTCATATCTCTCTCTCTCTCTCTCTCTCTCTCTCTCTCTCTCTCTCTCTCTCTCTCTCTCTCTCTCTCTCTCTCTCTTGCATACATTATGGTAAATGTTGACTGATATAAATTCTTTAGTCTAGCATTCCCATCAAAACAATAGATATGCAATACCTCACATAAGCTTGTAGATAAATTAGTCTAGTATTTAATAGCATATATTGGCTGCAGTCTTCCTACCCCTTTAGGCCTTTGAAGATTTTACCACGGTAAAGTAATTCCTTTTCCTAAAAAAGAAGTCAGCTTCTTTGGTAAGGTAAAGACCCTCAACAGTTTAATTGAACAGTTGTTCTTTTAGGATATTCAATAGCAACCCCCCCCCCCCAAAAAAAAAAAAAAAAATTATGGTAGTTAGCAAGTTAAAAACATAGTTGGCACCATCAGTCTTACATTATAGTGAACCATTGACATTTCCCCCCATCAATGGATAGTTAATAAAGTTTCCATGTATGTCGGATTTAATTAGTTTTCAAATAATGAACAAATACATAATTGCAAAAAATAAAAAGATCAGGAATTATATCATTATGTTGGGCATTAGTTTTTTTCTACAATACGGAGGCTATGTGAATATGGTAGAGTTAATACTGACATAATTCATCAAAATTCCAG
>NC_090733.1:38422095-38437095 GCF_036898095.1 Palaemon carinicauda
AATATTTTAGGTTTAATTAATACATGATGATCAACAAATAAATTTTGATTCTTTGATATGTTAATGAATAATGAGACATCGGAACTTTTTTATTTTTTTTTTTTTTTTTTTTTTTTTTTTTTACAAAAGGTTCGAAAGTGCACTCTACAATCGACACTCAAGTGAGTGCCTTGCCTACTTGAACGCACAAAAACAACTAACTCCCCTCGCAAGCAAGATTAAATATTGATACCAGAACATGCTGAATAGTTAGGGTTTGTGGGATTCTCATGATTATAAACTTCATTTGCCTTGACGTACAACACATATCTTCATAAAAGTATTAGAACATTACTCCCCCCACCCCCAACCTAAAAGCTCCTCACTCTAGTCTATGATATATGGAGGACAATCCGACCCGGAATAGGCATGGCATGTACTAAACAGAAATGCAACATAAAATATATATATATTGAAATCAACCGCCACCCCCCACCCCCCCCCCCAAAAAAAAAAACACATCTTCCACCAAAAAAAAAAAAAAATAAATATTGCATGTAAAATTGTATATAATGCAATGTAAATAACTCCACTCATTTCTTCGTATGACCTCTGCAACTAAAATACAGAGTACCCAAAATTAAAAGAAAAAAAAAATAATAACATCAGTATTATACAACCTCATCAATAACCTCCATCTGGTTGCGGGTAATACGGCCATTTTTGGCGGGAAAAGAGTAGGAATATATATTCCTTCATCCCTTGATTTTACTTTTCCCGGTTTACAGCGCAATACCCAAACACAACGCACCACTACCGTTCTGCCATTTTTATTTTTTTTTTAATCACTACTACACTTGCTGTTGCAGTTATCAACCTGTAGCCTCTAGCCATTTTCTCTAGGAAATCATTCATCTTCCCGCCCTTCTCTTATAACATTAAGTATAAGGTATTTACCTCTATACATTCTCTAAAACTGCCTATCATCAAGTCTGAACTTTATCCCTGCAGTCACATGCCATTTAGGAACTACCCAGGCTCCAGCAAGCAAGAATTATACAAATACATATAAACTAACACCTAAGTTTGAAGGCCCATTTAACATTTTGGAAACATTAACGGCCAATAGGTTTAGAGTTCAAAACGTATCCCAACCCATTGGCTCACATAAAAAATTAAAAAGAAAAGAGAGGAAAAGAAGTGAAGGAAAATTTTATTCTATTTTATGTGATTAAAAGTTTTCTTTTTAATACAGGAGTAATTACATATATTTTTTCTCGTTACAGGTTTCCAAGATGAATTTTTTGTTGTTGGGAGTGATATTGTTCGCTCAGACATTTTTCTCGTATGGGATGAGCTCTAAGACTAAAAATATATATTTTAAATATGGCAATATAGTTGAAAGACAAGAAGACATTTTTATTACACCAACCAACGTAATTGTCGAAGTGCATATGCAAGCAATTTTTCTTCAAGAGAATGATGTCACTAGCTTAAGAACCGCCATTTCAAGGTTTTCTACATCATTGGATGAGTTGCATAGAAGACATTTTCATTTGACTACAGAGAGTTTGCTTGGATCAACATTAAAAGTTGCAGAGATGCTATCTGATGACTTGAAAAATAAGACTGGCGAGACAGGATCTTTGGCTTATGACCTTTTGATGTGGACTGTAGGACACGAACATAAAGAAAGATGGAGTCCGTTTATTTATGCTGCATTAAGCATCTTTGGGTCTGTTGCAAGTTTAGGTTTAGGAATTTCCAATCGTCTTAAAATTAGTAATCAAAATAAGAAAATTGAGTTCTTGACTCATAAAGATGAATTGATTATGTCAGAACTAAGGAATCAGTTAGCTTCAATCAATAAAATTATGGATTTATTAAATGAACATTCAGATAATATCGTTCAAATTATGGAAGTACAGGATTTGTTGGCAACATTAACGTATTATGATTCAAAGATAGATCACATACATAACAGAATTACACATTTCATTGAGAAATCCAAGGATTATGTAGAAGCTATCACGTTAGCAACTAAAGGTGTATTGTCGCCCCATTTGTTGCCTATAAGTTACTTAAAGTTAATTCTTGAGAATGGAAGGGATAAACTAGGCTATGTTCCTTTGTTAGACGAACATAGGTTAGAATTTTATTACAGCCTAATAACAGTAAACGTAGATAATAACAAGATTATGATTACAATTCCTTTTGATTCTTCTGATGCCTGGCAATCTTACAGGATATCACCATTTCCGACTTTCATGACGAATCACTCAAATCCAGTAATATCCATTTTGACAGGACACGTATTGATTTCCCCAGACAAGGAAACATATACGGTCATTAAAGACTTAAATCAATTAACTCACTGTTCAGACGCAATGGATAGAAAAATATGTACAGCTGACTCATTTGAATTCCATAAAAACTTAATGGATTCATGCGAGTTAGGTATAGTGCTAGACGGTGCTCTCTCCCATACAAGTGAAAATTGTCTGGATAAGCTTTATCCCTTTGACAATAATGAGTTCAATTGCAGACTGAACAATGGCTCGTGGATACGATACGACAAGGATGGCTTCAATGTATCATGCCCTGACGGATCCACGTCCTTCACCCATATCTTCATCGCAGCAGATGGTTGTGTCGGGACTTCCCCGAATTCCATGGTGACTGGTCTACGGACAATCATCAGAGAACGAGCCTACTTCGCGAACTTCACGTGGACCTCTACAATGCCAGCACTTCCTCTCCCGTACAACGGACATGTGGCAAAGCGGTTGATGAAACTTACCGAAAGGGACCACCTGTCACCGACTTATAAGGAAATTCTTCACCCCATACTACTAGCTGGATTGAGTATCACGGTGGTGATATTTATCGCCGTGAACATCCTTGTTTGGCGTAGATTACGGCACAGCAAGCAGCTAAAAAGGAACGATTCGCCTAGCCCCGACAATACGCCCTATTTGATTCAATTCAAAGCCGTTTGAGTGGCCACCTCATTCACTAAAGGAGTAATTTGTCGGGAAGAGTTTGTATGAAAAGCTGATTAGTACGCTAGTAATATGTAATTAAAGAAATTTTCTACATTTGCATTGTTAAAAATACATTTAAAACAACATTTAAAAAAGAAAAAAGAGATATAAATAATTTTTTCTCTCAGCATCTAATAAAAATATATAAGCCGGAATGTTAAAAAAGAAAAGAGAAAAAAAATTAAAATATATAACAGAATCTATGGGCATCTAATAAAATATATCAGCCCTATATATATATATATATATATATATATATATATATATATATATATATATATATATATATATATATATATATATATATATATATATATATATATATATATATATATATATATATATATATATATACATATATATGTGTACGAAACCATGGTACGTGTACGTACCAGGAATTCGTGTTTGTGCACTAAAAATTGAGTATTATGTTTCTGACAAAGGTAACAATTATTCTTTATCAAGTTACCGAATCATATGTAAGTCAGAAGTTTTTTTTTTTCTTTTTTTTTTTTTGGTACCATATAATCATTTGCTAGCAATGTACCATATATATGATCTTGGTTTTATCATGCATTTTTCTTTTTGCTTTGGTAATATCTTTTTTATATGCATTTTTGTTATTGTTTTTTAATGTGCCTATTTGGACATTCGTCCTCGGTTGATTATGGCTAAAGTTAAACAAAGAATATTACGTATGTCCAGTCACGCCTAATAACCATGTTTTGGCTTATTGTAAAATTTTTGTAATAAAAAAATTGAGATAGCTGGCCGAGCTAATGTAATAATTAGAATAGTTAATATTACATGTTTAAAACAAATGACGTAATATGTCATGTTGGTTGAAGGAGCTAACCCTGGGACTTGCTGTAGTCATTCAAATCGTAAACAGGACATACAATGCAGACCTCAGCAATTTGACATTCTTCTTAGCGTGTGAAAGTTTGTGACGTCACCGGATGCAGGTGTCTTCCGAGTTTGTGACGTGACTAATATAAACTGAGCATACGATATCTGTGATATCGATAAGTTAGTCAGTTCATATCTATACTTCACCAGAATTGGTCATCTGGACCAACCCAGCTTCCTCCAGTGATGGAGATGTTTAACTCTGTTGTTTTTATAGAATAAATACTTAAAAAATATTAAGATGTATTCAGTTATCCATTTACATACATCTGAAACAACACATACTCAATGTGTGCTTATAACAGTAGCACGCCAATATATATATATATATATATATATATATATATATATATATATATATATATATATATATATATATATATATATATATATATATATATATATATATATATATATATATGAATAATACAGCATTTGGCTGACGGAACTCACCTGACCTTTTTAACCTTTAATTGATTTTAGGTTTACTCAGTAACATGTCATACGTATTACCACACTCAGCAAAATTACCAAAACACTTTACGTATGCATTAAGCATAAACATAGGAACGCATTGTTATCATCAAGTTTATTTAAAAGACGTCAAAAGAAGAAATGAGGAATGTTAAAACAACAACAGCAAAGGGGAAAAAATCCACTCATCAACTCGAGGAGTGTCATGTATACATGGGTAAGGAGGAACACTTTGATTGAGACTTGGAAAAATTACCTCTTTAGGCACCACATGTGTATGTGCCTAATGATGTTCAGACACTGCGCCATTAATAATGTTTTGTCTCACAGCTGTGACCATCTTTACTCGGTACGGACCCAAATACGCTGGCTCTAGTTTGTTTCCTAGATTGTGATAATTTCAAATACACACGATCGACCACAAATACTTTTACCTGTGCGGTTTTGAACCGACCATCATGCTTTGAGCTGTGTTTTTCATTAGCTCTTTTCAAAATCATTTCACTGGTGTTCATTACTCTCCTCAATAGGCTGACATGAGTCTACGTTGTTAATAGTTTATATAGGGCAAATCTGTTTTGATGCGGTTACTGTATTTAGAATGATATATTGTTAATTTATCATGTTCATTATTTATTTCCTTATTTCCTTTCCTCACTGGGCTATTTTCCCTGTTGGAGCCCTTGGGCTTATAGCATGTGGCTTTTCCAACTAGGGTTGTAGCTTGGCTAATAATAATAATAATAATAATAATAATAATAATAATAATAATAATAATAATAATAATAATAATAAATATACACAATATTGCTCATTTGAATTATTTGACAAATGTTGCGAATTAATCACTACCGTATATGGTAACACAGGATCCTTACCATAAACTAGAAAGAAAGACGTGTCCCAGATTGAAGCATTATATGCAATGTTCAAATCTGCCTAAGCTGAAGGAAGCATGGCGTGCCAATGAATGGGGTCATCAGCCACTAAGTAACGTAAAATTCGGACTTCTTCCCTATTGTCCGATTCTTCTAAGCCATTAGCTGAAGACGTATATAAAGTCACTGAAAAGTGTCCAGTTTTCAACAAGTCCATGACCACTTTCACCACCTTATATAAAAACTCGAGACTATTATCACTGATCAAAATTTTCGGGCAAAGAAACCCAGTAATGAAAGGGACCAGCACCTGGGCTATTGAATTTGCTGATTTGTCCAACATTGCGTAAGTATGAGTGTACTGAGTAAATGCATCCACAAATACACATATATACTTATGTTTTGTTAAACCAGTAGGAAATGGTTCTACCACATCCATACGCACTTTGTAAAATCTAACAGGAATCTCAGGCCACTTTCTGGCTTCCAGTACAGTGTTTTCATGTTCTTTGAAACAGTTACAAGCATAACATCATTTTATATGATTCTATATATTTTTTTCATTTTTAACCAAAAGAAGGATTCACGTGCTCCCCTTCATGTTCTATCAATCTCTAAATGCTCTGCATACGGACTTGCATGTACAATTTGGATGGCTCGAGGAATTAAAGAGGGAGAAAGAACTACCCGTGCATAAAATTCCCCCCCTCCCCCCTCTTTTTGAAAACACAATATAAGCTATCCTTCTCTATAAAAAAATTCTCACAAGGCACATTTAGAAATGAAGGATGACTCTCCAATTTCGCTGTAATCGCTTCTTGCATTCTTTCCATCTATTCCTCCTTTTCTCTGTCCCTCTCGGACTTCTTATATGTCCCAACCTCACAAGTCAATGAAACCTGCATCATCAGGGCATTCATTCTTGATACCCCTGGTCATGTCCTAGGCCACCCACATATATTCGCCTTCCCTGATCATATCTCTCTCTCTCTCTCTCTCTCTCTCTCTCTCTCTCTCTCTCTCTCTCTCTCTCTCTCTCGTTCCGCCTTCTGATCACTCCTCGGGTGGATTCACATCCCGTTCTCTATTTTTTATATTTTGATGAGGGTCTTCAATATTTTTGTTACGTTCTTCGTTCCTCTTTTGTGCCCTAGTTGTTACTCCTATTACTGCACCTCTAGAGAGGGCATCAGCTTCCTTGTTAGCTTTACCCTTTAAGTGGTGAAAATCCTTTATATTAAACTCTAAAAATCTTTCAATCCATCTCTTATGTAAAAGAGGTCACGTAAGGGGCAATGATCACTGTGGAACTCAATCGACTGACCTAAAAATATGAAAAAAAGAACCGATGCGTCTCCAGAAACCAAAGAATAGCCAAAGCCTCTTGATCAAATGTACTATAATTATTTTCTGCCTCTTTCAATGCCCTGGAAGCAAAACAATTGAGTCGCTCTCTACCTTTATCATCTTGTTGAGAAATTACGCCACCAATAGCCAAGCTACTCTCATCCGATGTCATTTAAAACAGGTGATCAAATCTAGGATATGCGAGTATTTTATTGCTAGTTAAGGCAGCTTTCGAAAGGTTAAAGGCCCTTTCTTCCTTCCACTCCCCTATTTAATATTTTTTGTTTCCTTAAAGTATCTAAGGATCTGGCTATCTTTCCAAACTCTTTTGTGAATTTACAGTAATGCCCAGCGAGCCCAAGTAACCCAGCTACTTCCTTAGGGGTACATGGCCTGGGAAAATCTTTACTAGCCGTTACTTTACTGGAGTATGGTTGGATACCTTCCTGGATTTTTATATGACCCAAAAATTTGACCTGTTTATTGAGAAATTTGCACTTAGAAAAACTTATTTTCATACCATTACATTTCAATACTTCTAAAGCCTTACGAATATTATTATTATGTTTTTCGGTTATTCTCCCTGTAATTATGATATTGTCTAAATAAACAAAAACATTATGGCAATTAAGGAAGACAAAACCGCTCTTACTACTCTAGTGAAATGACTTGGAGCATTTTTAACATCGAAAGGAAGAAAATTAACCTGAAATAGTTGATTGTCAGTAATAAATGACGTTTTACATATACTGTTTTCCTGAATTGGTATTTGATGGTATCCAGATTTTAGATCAATAGTCGTAAAATATTTACTATTCCGTACCTTCACAAGTAATTCTTTGATCGAGGGCAACGGAATTGCATTATCCATAGTAGCTGCATTCAACTTCCTATAATTAACACACAATCTTACCGAGCCATCCTTTTCCTAACACTTACAATTGGAGAAGCACTTGGTGATTCACTATCCTTGTTTATCCCTTGTTCCCATAATTTACTAATTCCTCTTTCTATATTTCCCTGGAAATGAATGGGTACCTTATAAGGCCTTGACCTTTTCGGCTCCGCGTGCTTAGTTTCAATACTAAAGAGAGATCGATTAATCCTCCCAGGTGACTCATCTCCAATTCCAATTACATCGGAATAGTTATTGACAATGTCACTAACTACAGGTTGATATTCCGACGGACATAGTTTTCGCGCTTACGTAATCAATTTCTGAGTGCGTTTGTCTGTGCGGGCTGGAGTTGGCTCCCAACACCCCATTATTAGCAATTTGACATAAATCTAATTCTGACAAACAATCACTTCCTAACACAATTCTTCTATTGGACAAATCAACTATCGTTATATCAGCTATTTTCCCTTTTATTTTTGATACCCCCTATAAAATTACATGGGCCCAATTGTCATTGGGTTTAACCCTGGGTAAGTTAAGAGGCCCCAAATTTGGAACCAGGCGCAGGCGCAAAGCAATTTTTCCCAGGTTTCATCCTGTTGCTTTGTCTGTGCGTCGTTCTCGGGGTGTGCCACATAAGACTTTGTTATGATACAACAGGGGTAGGACACACAAGTCGGAGCTTCAGATACTCGCAGAGATGTAGCTATTCAAATTTTTTTTGGTTTCAATTTTGGTACCACACTACTAAACTGTATTGAAATTTAAATTTTCTATGCTTTTATATTTTGCTAAATATCTCAGAGTGATATTAATGAAAGTTAAAGAGATTTTCACTGAGCATTGGTGAATAGTGTTGCTATGTAGTGGAGTTGCCATCTTTGTGCTAGGCTTCCGGATGTTCATGTATATAGGGGGGAAACTAAAAAAAAAAAAAAATCCAGCCTCTCAGGTTGGCAAAATGCTGAAGAAATTCCCTTCTGAGAAAGGACTCAACGAGATTTTGGAATCTCTTAGTGATTTTAATATCATCGAGTGTGCTGATGACACGTGATTCTATCAAAAATATGGTGACGTGCCCAAGGTGGACACTATCGACCAGGAAAGTGTAAGCAATTTTTCCCACTCAGCACTCTCCTATTCGAGCCCATCTAGCACCTCTTCAGAAAGTGAGCCTCCATTTCACCTCTCTTCTCATTTTCAATGCAAGAAGAGGATACAATTCCCTATGAAGAAGGTTAAGATGCCTGAACCATGCAACGATGGTGACGACAACGATGGAGATGACCCTCCCATTACCTTGACCCCCTTCAGGAGCCCGTCAGGGAAGGTCCCCATCTCCACCAGTGTGCCATCAATCAGTGCTACCAGAGTGTTGCCACCCCAGTGCATTTTTCAAGTGCCACTCCAGTGCCTTTCTCAAGTGCTACCCCACTGCCTTCAACAAGTGCCACGCCAGTGCCTTCAACGAGTGCCACCCCAGTGCCTTCATCGATCGCCACGCCATTCCCCATTTTCAGCCCTGTCACAGATTTGGTGTTTTTCAGCCTAGGACCTGGAAAATTGGCATGAATGCTGCCAGGCCATTCAACTTTATCATGCAGCTTTCCAAAGTTAATTATGTATAATGCAAATATTTTCTACAGACTATTTCCTATATATTTACACTTTTATATACTTATTTTTCTAAATTGTCCAAAATAAATATTAAGAATGTTTGTTTTTTAATTTACTCCTAACATACTATTGAGGAATGAATATTGTTAAATAAGAAACTTAAGGATTTGGAATATATTTATTAACAAGGAAGTTATATCGTCCAAAAGTTGAGGTCTCATTTATGGTACCACATTGGTAATGGCGTACCCGCTTTGAAACTTAACCAACCCAGGGTTAACAACGACCTTGGTTTCTTCTGGAAGAGGGTGACACGGGGTCACTGATATGATCGTAAGTGTATGGGGGAGATAACACTGCTCCTCTCTCAGGTACAGCTGTTACCTTACCTAAATTTCTCTCTGTGCCCGACAAAATATACCCTCTTGCTTTTGCTGTTATTGTATCTTTTCCCCAAAATATGCATTCTTGATTACCAGAAATGAATTCAATTCCTAAAATAGCCTCGATTCCTGTAATGCCTAAGGTGGGCAAGACAAAAAAATCCTGTGTAAACTTAACCAATCCAACCTTAAATTGACGTTAGTTGTATTGTTTATGCATATTTTATTTCCTTCTGGCGTGTCAAAAACGATGGACGCCGCTGACTGTAGTTGACTTGATGAGAACCATTTTTCAATCAGTGAGATGCTGGCTCCTCGGTTGATCAACACTCAAATGGTTTTATCTGGCAGGTCAATCCTAACTGCTAATATTCCTAGCCAGCCATTACGATATATGGGGCACGGGTCAATGACCTTAGCTGCAATGCAACTGCTCCCTAGTATTGTGGGAGTGAGGTCGGAGGTACCAATGGAAGTCCCAGTGGCTGCTCTAAGCCTGTCATCGTTACTCCCATCGCTGCCTTGGCTGCTTGTTCTGATTTCATGCAGGGTATATTGATCCCCTCGTCTCATCCTTCCTCTGCTTCCTTTTCCTCGGATGTTGGGTGGGAGGGAGGTGTGTGTGCCAGATCCCACTCACACTCGGCGTTTATTCCTGGGCACTCTACAGATAGATGACCATAGGCCTGACTCTACTCACCTGCTGATTACGTTCTCCCTCCTCCGGCTTTTGGGGTTGGTGAGTGCGTCTCATGGCTGTAAACTTCTTGAAATAGGGGCAGTTATTCCCAGTCATTTGTTCTTCTGGAAAACTGTCTATAATTCTTTGTATTGTGTTTACTGCATCTGCTAATGAGCGATTGTCATGGAACAAATAACCATATAAATATGGGATTACTAATCTGCCAATATGTATACGGGCAATTCTTTTTTAATACCTTCTGGAAGATTAGCACTCTGTGTAGCAAACGAATCACAATACTGAAAAATGCGAGTTGCAAAACTAAGAACTGATTCACCTCACGAATTTTGGGTTTGTAATTTTCTTTCATGTCCCTCTTTCTCGCATCAGGTAAGGCATACTTCTCAATTGAACGTCGTTTATTTCAGTATAACTTCTAAAACCGTCTTATGGCTAACACATTACCTCCACTGCACGAGCATCTTTCAGCAATTTAATTACTTGACTAGCTTTTTCTCTTTCCACCCACCCATATGTGGCTACTTTAACCCTGGATAGGTACGCTCCTTGGACACCCCTTTAAGGGTATACTCGGACGCGAACGACCCCGACGCCAAAAAAAATTCTTGAAAAATCAGTTCTTGCAGTAACCTCCTTTTTTCTTTTGCCAAAAAAAGAACTTCAAAGAATGCTTAAAACAACTGTAAAGATAAATACTACTCATCTGCAGAAAAACTATTTATTATAAATATTTTTAAAAATTAAGTAGAAAAAAAGACCTTACATAAAAATTCATAAAAAAAAGTTTATATATATATATATATACACAAATACTTTTAGGAATTGATTCTTGAATGTTTAGGACACATCTGGGTGTATTTTGGATGAAGTCAGACCCATGGAGGTGAAGATCTGAAATGAGAAAAAAAGGGTAACTTTTTTTGGCCAAAAAAATTCGTCCAAATTTCATGAATTTTTTTGGGTACCCAAATGAAATAGGAAGTGGCTAATTTTTTTAGGGAATAAACATATGTTATCCTAAAATGGAAATATGTAAAAAAATCTTCATTATTTTGTAAATTACATTTATATCAGGGGCCATATCTAAAGGTAATTTTTTGAGTACTTAGAAATTTCGTAAAAAAATACATATATTTAATATATAATATGATATTTATGCAGGTAAAAATATACCAAAATATCACAAATTCTATAGGGAACAAGAATATATATAGATAGGGCAACTTACGCTTCGGATATGTCCACAAAATGGCCGCCAACCTCACTGACTCAGACTCCCTAATCTGCCACTTGAAATGTAGGAAGGGTATGTCAATTTCAAGGTGTTATTTACTAATCTAATTATTCTTGGATATGCATAAAAATTGTATGATGGTTGCTGGATAATTGTCGATTATTTTACTACTATAAGATTAAAATTCTGACCCAAAAAAAATTTTTGAAGGGAAATGAAATCGAAAAAAAAAATGTAAAACAATATAGTATTTTAGCTAAAAAAATTTGATGATATTCAATCAAAAAAGAAGTAAACAAAATTTTCCGACAAATAAATATCTAGAGGAATCATTACTCTGTGATAGTTCCTTAGTACGTAGTAATTTTGAAAGAAATGGGAAAAAACAAAAAAGTGGCAATCGCAGGAAAATCGAACACATACCTATATATACGCCATATCTGGCTAAAAATAAAGATAGTTATGGGTAGCCAGATCATCTAGAAACACTTCCCGACACTATAAAAATACAAGTTTTGCGACACTACTTGCCAATTCTTTACGGTAACATGACTAAGCAAAAAAATGCAAAACAAATAAAAAGGGGCACTCGCGGAAAAATGGCCAACATTCTAATATACGGCATTTCAGAAAAAAAAAATTCAGCCACATACTAGGCAAACCATCAAGGCACATTTTCCGACAAAAAAACATCTAAATGAATCATTACTCTGTGATAGTTCCTTAGTACGTAGTAATTTTGAAAGAAATGAGAAAAAACGAAAAAATGGCAATCACAGGAAAATCGAACACATACCTATATATACGCCATATCTGGCTAAAAAAAAAAGATAGCCATTCTAATATACGGCATTTCCGAAAAAAAAATTCAGCCAAGTGCTAGGCAAACCATCAAGGCACATTTTCCGATAAATAAACATATAAATGAATCATTACTCTCTGATAGTTCCTTAGTACGTAGTAATTTTGAAAGAAATGGGAAAAAACGAAAAAATGGCAATCACAGGAAAATCGAATACATACCTATATATACGCCATATCTGGCTAAAAAAAAAGATAGGCATGGGTAGCCAGATCATCTAGAAACACTTTCCAACACTATAAAAATATAAGTTTTGCGACACTTCTTGCCAATTCCTTACGGTAACATTACTAAGTAAAAAAAATTAAAAACAAATAAAAAGGGGCACTCGCGGAAAAATGGCCAACATTTTATTATACGCATTTCAGAAAAAAAAAATTTCAGCCACGTGCTAGGCAAACCATCAAGGCACATTTTCCGACAAATAAACATCTAAATGAATCATTACTCTGTGATAGTTCCTTAGTACGTAGTCATTTTGAAAGAAATGGGAAAAAAAAAACGAAAAAATGGCAATCACAGGAAAATCGAACATATACCTATATATACGCTATATCTGGCTAAGAAAAAATAGGCATGGGTAGCCAGATCATCTAGAAACACTTTCCAACACTATAAAAATATAAGTTTTGCGACACTACTTGCCAATTCCTTACGGTAACATGACTAAGCAAAAAAAATGCAAAACAAATAAAAAGGGGCACTCGCGAAAAAATGCCCAACATTCTAATATACGGCATCTCAGATAAAAAAAGACATGCACGTGTTAGCCCAACCATTAAGGCACACTTTCTAACACATAAACATGAAAAAAAAATCAATAATATACGGCAATTCCTTACTATGTAGTAAATTTTTACAAATATTGAAAAAAAAACAGAAATTGGCAACCGCAGTTAAATACCCAATATACCAATAACTACGTCGTATCAGACAAAAACAAAGTCACGCATGGGTAGCCAGATCATCTAGACACACTTTCCAACACTAAAAAAGCAAAAGTTTTACGACACTATTTGGCAATATCTTACGGAAAAATGACTTGGCAAAAAAATTAAAAAAAAATGAAAAAGGGGCACTCGTGGTCAAATGCCCAACATTCTAATATACGACATCTCAGATAAAAAAAAAAAGACATGCACGTGTTAGCCCAACCATTAAGGCACACTTTCTAACACATAAACATGAAAAAAAAAATCTATAATATACGGCAATTCCTTACTAGGTAGTAAATTTGTACAAATATTGAAAAAAACAGAAATTGGCAACCGCAGTTAAAAACCCAATATACCAATAACTACGTCGTATCTGACAAAAACAAAGTCACGCATGGGTAGCCAGATCATCTAGACACACTTTCCAATACTAAAAAAGCAAAAGTTTTACAACACTATTTGGCAATATCTTACGGAAAAATGACTTGGCAAAAAAATGAAAAAAAATGAAAAAGTGGCACTCGCGGTAAAATGGTCCTCGTGGTGATGAACGACATTTTAACTAAAAAAAAATCATGCACATGGTAGACAAACAATCCAACAAGACTTTCCACAACTGATAACCTATACAAGTTGCACCATTCTACGACAATTTCATAATAAGTAATAACTTTGATCATTATGCAAATTACCTTAGAAGGGTAAACTCGGTAGCGCTCGACCCCGCCGTGTCTCAGAAATCGGGGAAGGAGTACAGCTACAGCAATTCAGTCACGGGGGTGAGTCACATGAGAAAAACCTCTTTTTTTTTTTACGCTCGGGGTCGCGGACGACCCACCGTACCGTTCCAGGGTTAAAGTCTCTCGAAAACACATTAATAGATTGAAACCCTTCATTAGGCTGTTGATCATCAAAAAGCCTAACACTTGCCTGAAGTTCTGGCAACTTTCAAACTATGATTTGCATATCTTAATTCGGCTGCGAATGTGCCCTTTCACTTATGTATGTTTGGAATTCGTTCATGTACGTCGAATATGGAGTCGTTGTGCACCACTCATCTCCTTGTTCAACCAAGAATCTGTTCATTAAATCCTCTAGTTTATCTAACATATTTTCCAATTTTTACATTCTAATTTCCTATCTATATTCTTCATCGGTAATGCTATATCTCACTACTCCTATGCTCTTATCTCCTGCAGCAGCAGCCTCTGCTATGTTAGTCCGTGTGTATCTAGTCATCTTGAAATGTTATTTTACCGGCTTAAAGAATAACTTCGCTCACAGGAATACAAAAACAGACATATTTTTACAAATCACACCAATATGTCCCATGTTGCCAGATAATAGGACATTAGAACATGGTTCTTCTTTTTCACTACATTTCGAAAGTTTCACGAGTACAATGTATAACCGACTCCCAGGTAAGCGCCTTTACTTCTTGAACGCACAAAGGCACCAACTCCCCTCGCAAGCAAGATGAGACCTTTCCACAACAACATGCTGAATAGTTAGGTTTTGTGGAATACTCATTATTATAGAGTTCATTTACCTTTACATACAACACATATCTTCATAAAAGGATTAGGATATATATATATATATATATATATATATATATATATATATATATATATATATATATATATATATATATATATATATGATAGGTTTTCGGATATATATATATATATATATATATATATATATATATATATATATATATATATATATATATAT
>NC_090733.1:38442095-38444595 GCF_036898095.1 Palaemon carinicauda
TATTATTTCATATAAATTGCTTTCTCTTTGTAACTGTGTGTTACCAGGAATTCACTACCAACTGACTAATATATGTTTTTAATATCGCACCATTCTTTATCAATTGTCTGTTTTTCGTCTCTTAAAGTCTCTGTGCTCTTTTTTACAATAATTTTGTTTTATCAAACCTATATATTGTATCTACCTTACTGGTGGGTGCATTCAGTTTCAATTCCGGTGTGAGAATGAGGATCTGGTGATCACTGCTAATATCCGCACCTCTATAGCTTTTTACATTTCTCACAGTCCTCTTTCTCTCTTTATTAATGGCAATGTGGTTTTTTGATTTTGGTAAATGCCGCATGGTTATGTACACGTAAAATTGTGGTTGTTCTTGTGTTGAAAAAGAGTACCCGCAATGAAAAGATTGTTCGAAGAACAGAAACTTATGAAATGTGCCCCATTTTCATTTGCAACTTCGGTAAGACCATCAACACCCATCAAATTCTCTATTCCTTGATTATTCATTTCAACTTTAGCATTGAAGTCACCAATCACAATTTCTATTTTTCTGAATGGGATATCATCTATTTCACTCTGCAGTTCTTCATAGTATCAATCTTTTTTTTTTTCTTCAGGGGACTAATTTTTGGCGAATAGCAATTTATAATACTCACGTTACAATGCTTTGATTTGAACTTTCCTATAAATAATTTACTATTTACAGCTCTCCACTGGATTAATGTCTTTTTTTTCTCTATGTGTCATCATCATTCCTATCCCTTCTCTTCCACCTCCATCTAATCTTCCTGCAGTAGATATATATATATATATATATATATATATATATATATATATATATATATTATATATATATATATATATATATATATATATATATATATATACATATATATAGATATATATATATATATATATATATATATATATATATATATATATATATATATATATATATATATATATATATATATATATATTTATTACCTTAGTCTAATCCCCTTAAAACGTGTTTCGATTAGGACCAAGATATTCAACCTATTTTTCATAAATTTACTCTCCACTTCCTGTAACTTCCTAAACTTATTGATGGTTTTAAGATTTCAATATCCTATTTCAAAATTAGTATTCATAAACTAGGTGAGTCTTAGCACCCTGCTATGCGCTGGACTAGGGGGCCATTCTTTTATCTTCTCTTTCCAAGACTGACTAAATCAATAGAGGATTCATTTGTTGTATACCTCAAAGTATACTAAGTTTTTTGTGATGGGCAGTGCCTATCTAAGTAAGGAAGGTGACCCGTGCCAGTCCTTACTAATTCTAGTGAGGTTGGCCAGGACACCAGACACCCGTTGAGATACTACCGCTAGAGAGTTATGTGATCCTTTTACTAGCCAGACAGTGCTACAAAGGATACTTCTCTCTGGTTACAGTTCACTTTCCCTTTGCCTACACATTCACCGAATAGTCTGGCCTCTTCTTAACACATTATCTGTCCTTATACACCTGACAACAATGAGATTACCAAACAATTCTTTTTCACTGGCTATTTTCCTCTTGGTAAGGGTAGAAGAGACTCTTCAGCTATGGCAAGCAGCTCTTCCTGTAGAAGGACACTCCAAAATCAAACCATTGTTCGCTAGTCTTGGGTAATGCTATAACCTCTGTACCATGATCTTTCACTGTCTTGGGTTAGAGTTCTCTTTCTTGAGGCTACATTCGGGCACTCTATTCTATCTAATTTCTCTTCTTGTTTTATTACAATTTGTATAGACTAAATAGGAAATATTTATCTTAATGTTGTTACTGTTCTTAAAATATTTAATTCGTCCGTGTTTCCTTTCCTCACTGGTCTATTTTCTCTGTTGGGGACCCAGGGCTTATAGCATCCTGCTTTTCCAACTACGGTTGTAGCTTAGGAATTAATACGAGTATAACCCCCAGGCATCAGGAGTAATAGCCGGAAAAACAGTTTGTCTATCGCCTTAATACCAATCCGTCACCCTGCTGCCAGTGACTTCATCGAAAATTAGGGGGTATTTATTCCACACCCAAATCTCTCTTTACATCACCAAGTTACTCATATGCTCATGCGAGTATACCTCTTAGCAAGGATGGATTGGCAAGATATACCGCCTAGCACGGTCATATATGTGCAGTATATATATATATATATATATATATATATATATATATATATATATATATATATATATATATATATATATATATATATATATATATATATATATATATATATATATATATATTCGAAGAAAGAGAGCTATCGAGTTGAATTGTCAGAATGTCCACACTCACAGCATGTTAAGAATGTAAAACACGTAAGGCCTGGAATATTCCTGACCTGAATAACTTACGTATTTTGTTATAGAGCCATTCTCTTTAATGACGTATTAGTTGACGAAAAAAAAATAGGTTGCAGAAGTGAGCAACAGTACATTGAAAATCAGTGTGAAAATCGGGTTTGTAAATTGTCCTA
>NC_090733.1:38452095-38459595 GCF_036898095.1 Palaemon carinicauda
GCTTTTCCGTGGAGTCTGTTAACTATTCTGATTTCATAATTGGTGGATCTATCTTTTCTAACTTTCATTTTATTTGTTCTTTTTATATTAATCTCATCTCTTTTACTTTACATTTTTTTCCTTTTATTTACTTGTTTTCATTCTATAGACAAATCTAGTTCTGAAGTCCCCTTTTCTATTAGATTGAAATATTCCCTTATCCGTGCATTATATTTTTCTTAGTTGTGTTGCCAACGCCATTAAATAAAAGTAATCACAATAACATCAATAAAACCAAAAGACTAACTATTTTGTTACCAAGTGGATCATCGTTATCAGGTAGCTTAATAACTATAAGATTCTGAACCTAAAAATAAAACGGGATTTCTTTTTTTTTTTCGGATGCTAGAGGGGATATTAATTAAGTAGGCAATTACATTCATGTCACTTTTTTTCTGAACCTGCAAAATTCAGATTATTTCACGGAATTTCAGAGAGTAGACCTCATGGTGACCGAACATTTAATCTAATATTACCCGGAGTGGAAAAAATAAAATATTTATTTCGCAAAAAATTTATTTTTCACTACAAAAAAAATTTAGTATCAATATTGCTTACCCCATAAAAGTACGCTTCAAGCCGCATAAGTGGTGTCCTAAAACTGCAGTTTTCTAGACATAGTAAAGGATCGTTCCCTAAGTGGGATTCTTCATAATGTATATTTAGCACAGAATGATCATCAAATATCTTGTTACATTCCATAACTTTCCCTTATGCATACATGATACATACAACAGCATCATTTGATTTTTTGCTCTACATAACATAGAGTTTTGTGAAATGAGTGGTTTGAATAAAAACAAGACTTAACAGTTACTCCTACGTTCATTCTTTATCTGAGGAACATTTTATGATGAACAACTTCCTCAAAATATTAGTGTTTTTCTAGAGCTATAAGTGAAGCTCTTCAACACCCCATAATATACTCATTCTTTCCTTAACACATCTTTCCTCCTACTTCCTAGAATTTTGAATTTAATGGTTATTTTGTAACTGTTATCATATATTTTTTCCCCGCAAGTAAACTACTTCGAATCTTTTCCTTCTATCTTCTCATCTCCTCACACCTTTTTATTACTTTTTTATTTCTATTAATCTCCACATTTCTCACTCTATCAATGTTTCTAACATCTCATAAAGCATATTAAAGTGAAATTTTATGTCCACAGCTGCAGTCCATTTTAATCACATTCAATAAGCACAATTCACTTTCATAAGGGAGAGTTGGTTAATTGCAGTTTTCATGCATTCCTGTTTCGGGTGGAAGGTAAATTAAGTAAATTTTTTGTAGTTACAGTCGGAGTTGCTATATTTGTATTTGTCTAGTTTATGTTATCTGGGTCTACCCCATAAGAGATCATGGACACGATCTCGGTACATTTAAGTAAGGTGACGTAAATATTAAGTTGATATGAGTGAGAGAGTGTTTCAGGAAATTCGAAAGACTCCAAGTATATTTGAAATCATTATTCATGTTTATCTATCAATTAAAATTTGACAGTAAATATATGTAAGGATACCGAGGTATAGAATCTTTTATATGGTCATGTAAAAAAATTAACATCATATTGGAATGTTTTTCGTCATTGCATTTTCATTGGATTTCCTTTAATTCCAAAAGCCTTTACTTTTTTCTATAGAAAATCTTCTCTGAACTCTCATATCATTTCCAATGCATTCCAGAGAAAATGAGAGGGTTTAATGACTGAAAAAAAAAATCCTTCAATTTAATTTTCTGAGGCTTTCTCTAGTTCTTAACCCTTTTCTACTCTAGTCATAATAACTTTTCTATTAATATTATTTCGAAAATATCAAGATAACCCTAATATTGCTGATTGTAGTAATAATATTAATAATAGTATCGAATTATTACAAATACAAAGACTAAGGTGGAATAGTTTTATATATATTTTTGTTCAAAACTATCTTAGATTTGTTAACCGAGGATTTCATGGAGGAGCAGCCGTGATGTTTGTTCCATGTAGATGATATGGACTTTTTAGGTGAGAAGTAGGGAATGGAGCTTGAAATGTGGACATACGCCATTTAGAGTAGATTAGGCTATGGGGAAATAAGAAATAAATACAATGTATGGCAACCGAAATGGATGGCAACCAGCAAACCATAATCAAATCATATGGAGGAAACATAAGAGAAGATTGTACCAACCGTGTGTCACACAATTGTACATAATTATTTTGTATAAATTATGCTTGTATCTGCGCTCTTCCCTCGCACTAAAAAGAACCTGAATGATCATGTCTCCGGTTTTGCACTGTAACATTGTCTGTCTCTCGAACAGGTTATGTCCTGTTGCCTTGAGGTTTTGTATATAAAGGAGAGTGTTCCTTGATAAACAACTCAGTTGATTGCATCCTGCCTTTGAGTTCACAACCCTCTCTAGGCCCGTCACAAGATTCACGAATTCCGGTACCTTGGCTCAAAGTCATAGATAAGGAAATTGATAACCTAGTTCAGTATGGTTGGAGCAGCTGGAGGAAAGTGTCTGTTATCATACTTGAAAGGAAAGTTCACATATGATTAAAGGGCAATGACACATGGCAGTTGTTTGATCCGCAATGCAAAATTAACTTGAGGCATCAGTTCTAAAGATAATGGAGAGAGATAATTTGGAAATACCTAAGATGAGGATGATGAGGAGGATGAGTGGAGTAACCAGAATGAACGTATTAGGTGTACAGTAAAAGTCAATGAAGCATCACTGAAAATGCAAGAGACAAGGTTAAGATGCTATGGCCACCTAGTGAGAAGAAAAGAGCAACACTTGGAAAGAGATTTGATGGAGGTAAAAGTAGATGGAACACGAAGAAGTGAATGACCTATAGCCAGGTACAAAGATTGTATTGGAGATGGTGTGAGTGAGAAAAGAGTATGGGAGGAATGACACAATAAAGAGATAGATGGAAAATACATTAAAATGGTGTCCCCAGATAGGTATAATAGTGGGAAGAATACTCCCTGAAATTTTAAGTTTCTGTTTCGAGGAAGCTCACCCACGAGCATGTATATTTCATATCTGTTATAATTAAAACGTATGCTGTTGAAAACTAATCTATATATTTTTCTTCAAGAAATGTCATATATTATACAACATGAATAAGATAAAGAAAACTAAGCTACTGAAGCATTATTTGACTGCCTAAAACAGAGAAGCACTTACTCATTTTATCAATAAAGCCAAATAAATTTGATTTTCCATGAAGATTTTATCACTACAAATACTTGTGTAGATTAACAAACGTCAAGCGGAATTTACCAATCTAGCAAAACTGGTTATTATGAGAGAGAGAGAGAGAGAGAGAGAGAGAGAGAGAGAGAGAGAGAGAGAGAGAGAGAGAGAGAGAGAGAGAGAGAGAGCTATGAATGTATTTTTTCAACAGAGACTAATTAACCATTCTATAGGTTGAGAAGTTTATATTATCTCTTCATGTATAAAACTTCAATGTCATTCATTTGAATGCATTGCTCTTATTTCTGGCTTAGAATCAAGTAAGCAAGAAAACAAAACACTTTGTAATTGTAAAAGAAGTTGAGATATTAGCAAATAACAACGAGAAAACTAAATTTTCTTACAAATTATAGCCTTCAGTATATCACAAAGATGTAAACATATCTTATGATTGATTGGTAAACAGTAGTTTTCTGTTTTATGAATTCTCGTGTTCCCCTTATGGTTTCTCTCCTCTGCATATGTAAAACAAATATTTTTATTAGCCTTTTAAAGATTCCAGACTAAATGTTGTTCAGTAGCATTTACAATTACATAACATATTGTATCATCTTTTTCTTTCAGATAAAGAAGGATGATATAAGGCTGAAGTTATGAATAGAATAGAAGCAGTACGGGGGAAATGAAGAGAGATAGCAAGTATGGTATATGATATAAAATGCCAATCAAGATGAAAGTCAAGGTCTGATAACAGTAATAAGACCACTGTTTATGTATGGATTGAAAGAAAGGAAACCGATAAAATAAAAAATGGCCTGTGTAATAGAGATTACAGAAGTAATAAGCGTATTACGACTGGGATGGTGTGGGTATTTGTTAAGGAGGAATGGTGGAGAGGATGTGAGGAGGGCTTAGCAGGAATCTGTTAGGGTGAGAAGATCGAGAGGAAGTGCGTTCTTGTGTGTGCAGATTGTCCGGACCTTATATCTGGACGAGGGGTCTAAGGCAATCAGTCATAACGCCGAAGGGTGCAAGGCCCGACCGGTGCGGTCATGGTCTAGCCAGATCTCGGCCCACGAGAATGTTAGCCCAAGAGAGTTGCTCCTCCCAGAGCGATCTTAATTTTCTGAGTTACTACAGAATCTTTCGCCCAAAAGCACAAACCAGAACAGGACCTCAAAAAGGACATACAATCACTCATCCCCGAGGCCATAACTATGAGCAGGGAAGTGCAGTCACTCAGCCCCAAGAGCATGACCAATAGGAGGACCAGGAAACCCGGCCCATACAATAAACGAAATGTAGATATTTAGTGGTAGAGAAAGTAGTGATAGCAGCAAGTCCAAGTGAGTAGGGGATAATGGGAGAGGAGGGAAGGAGCTTTAGCACTAACGAAAAATAGTTCTAAGTATAGCTGCTTATCTTTGCTCTGGGAGAGAGGAGATACTACAGGAAAAAGGATGGATTGAATAATGTTAGAGTTTGAACAAGGAAGCAGATTTTAGCTACAAGCTGGAAGATCAAAGGTATCGTCTTTTCAAGGAGCAAGGCTTTTACTCAGGAGATAGGGGTGGAGGTTGAAGGGGAGGGTTGGGGGAATGACTAGGACCAGGATCAGTGACTGGGGTGGGAGCTGTTGCGGGAGCAGGTGACTGGAATAGGATTGGTAGGTGTCCGGCGTGAGGGTCTGGAACAAGGAACCCTTTGCGGATTTGGTGGCTGTGCTATTGCTGCTTTTGAGGGTGGGATACTCTGCTACGGTTCCAATCTCCTAAGTCGCTCTGGACATTTTCAGTTCCAGGTATGGTGGGATCCAGCACAGTTTGGGCACTTTGATTGAGTCTTCAACCCATACTTATGCATGTGGATGTATTCTTGAGTGGGGTGCTAGTGGCTGTAGACTATACAGACCGTTGGACTTCTTGCAGGCAGCCTTGTGGTGGCCAAAACCATGGCAATTGAAACACCTTAGTGGCTCAACTTCCAGGTCGAATATGTGGAACTTTCCCCAGAGTCCAATGTCTAATGTTACTGGAATCTTGCTAATGAAGTGACTATAACTCTCCTGTGGGATGCTTAAACCTGCCCAAATGACGTACTACCTGGTGGGCATTGCTGCAATCAGTAATGAAAGTCAGCGGCATGTCGGTGGGGAAGTTGCAGACAACTGCCTTTCTTAACTTCTTGGCTGGTTCCAGATAGGTCAGCGAGCCCTCCCTCTTAAGGCAGATGGCACTGTTGTGATCTTCTGTGGTTGGTCCTGGCTTTGATCCCGAGGGCTTGGGTTTCCTGTTGTAATGGTAGTCACCGTTGTGAAGGAGGATGCCCCTTCCACAGCTGGTAGTTTGAACTTTGGAAGTTACTTTGGATTGATTACAGTAGGTCGTGGCTCTGGGTCAGATTCAACATCCGAATTACGTGTAGAAGTTGTTACCTCAAGTCTTTTGATCAGGGTCTCAGTAGGTTTTTTCACGGCGTTTTGCACGTCAGACACTGTTGCTCTTGGTGCTGGAGTGTTAGTAGAAGGGTCTATGTCATGGCTGTTATATTAGCCTTTTGTGCTGGATTCCTTGATAGTGGTATGGCAGTAAAGAAATGTATGGAACCAGCAGGTGGGTCTTCAGCTCTCTTCTCCTTGGTCGCTGCTACAGGCAGAGGGGAGGAAGCATGTATAGGAGTTTTGTTTCAGCAGGAGATGCAGCAGTGCTCTTCGATGTGTTGCCCTAGGAGGGGGTAGTTTTCACAATTGATTTTTAAAAGGTCGAAGGATCTGTGCTTTCCAACTTGCTTTTGTACTTGATCAGATGCAAGCTTGCAGTCTCTGCAGTTGTCTTTGACATGGTGGCTGGAAAAAAATCTACCCTGGACATAATTGCTCTTGATTCCTACAAGTGTGAATGTGTTAACCCTGTGCCGTTCTTAATCCCTCCAGAATTGACACCTAGAGTTCTTCGAGTACTTCTTCTTGCAGTGTCTGTATTTGTAGTATAGGTGAATCCAAGCTCAGTCACCTAAATATCTGACAGACATGGCAGGCACAGGCTGGAGCCTCGTGTCCCTTGTGTCGGGTAAGCCGAGAGAAGTAACTTAGTGCCCCCAGTGTTGGGTAAGTGGTGTCCCCTGTGCCTGGTAAGCAGTGTTCCCTGTACAATGTAAAAGGTATTTGTGCTGACACTGAATGGTTTCAAGGTAATTTTGAGGGCAAGTTTTTTTTAATTATTTCTAATGTAATTTCGGTTTTACTAGTTCCAAATCCAAGAAAATTTCAAAATAATTGATTCCATGTCTAAAATTCAATGCATTTTGGTAAGAAAATTTCCTCTTCCTATTTTTTTTTTTTTTATAATTATATAATGATCAGTTCCACTTGACCACTTACATACAAGAAGTCGAGTTAAGTTACTTGAGTTGAGAGTTTCCATTATAATCCAAGGAAAACCCACATCATGATACGGAAGGGCTCCTGATCAGCAAAAGTGTGTTTCGTGATTAATCTACATTCGGTCCGCATATTTGTTCTCATTACTTGAGGATTTCCATATTAATGAAAAGTACACCTACTTTATGATAAGGAATGGATATTGACCAGAAAATGTGTTTTCTGTCTAATCTACGTTCGGTATGCGTAGCCATTCTCACAGTCGTCAATGATTCGCTCAGTGAAAATCTTCAGACAACAAAGGTCACAGCTGCTCAGTATCTTTTGAGCCTGCTTCCCAATCATTGGTTAGCTGGAAGGCTCAAGTATCATATCTTTGATTCTTAATCTAAACGTAAGATCTTTAGTTATTTATTTTATTATATTGTAAAAATCGAGGATATACAATTATTCCTAATTAAGGGCTACTAGTGTAGGGTGCTAGGAAATTTGTATTATGTATTATACCTTTTTATACGGTTTTGAGCATTAACTTGGTTCCTTCATTTTCTTGAATGTATAGCAGAAACTACAATGATAATTATGTAACTTAGTTAAAGTGAAAGTAAACATACAAAGATCATGTAAAGAAGGATCTCTCATAGTAACAATACTTATTCATTAATTAAACTGTCAATTTCATAGGTGTTTGTTTAGTTTCTAGGTGAAAGGCATTCGTCAGATGAGGACGAATATAACACTGATAATGAGAGTTAACAATCATCAAGCAAGAAACGTTAAACTATGCTACAACCGCCTTTTCAGGGAAATACCAAACTTTATTGTTCAATGTGTTTGTCTAGTGTTCTTTGCAGCAAATCTGGAATAGAGCGACATAGCAAAAGTGCTGCAT
>NC_090733.1:38467095-38469595 GCF_036898095.1 Palaemon carinicauda
GTTTGACCAGTTTTTATTACCACATTGGCCACTGGGGATTGGCATGGTAGTGAACTTTTGTCTGATCACTCATATGATACTAACCTAGTATGTGTGGCACTGACTAGTAGCTTTTCACCACGTTAATTTTTATCTTCAACAGAAAAATGTTACCGTATGTTCTCTTATAATAGCCATGCAACAGAAAGACACGTACTTTAGAAATGAACAATCTAAAAAATCTGTTTTCTTAATACAACACCAGAAAATTGTGTTAAATAAACTTTGTCACCATTCCACCATTCAAAGTCAGATCTGTCTCTTTCTCTTTTTGGATATAACAAGACATCTCGTTTCCTCTTCATTATGTTTGGGTGGTCTCAAATGAAAATATAACTCTATGACTAAAAATAGTAAATAAATAACGAAAAAATTATATTTATAGTTATAATTAAAATGAAATGAACCTTTGATAAAAACATATAGTTAAAGATTTTTTTTTCTTAAAGAAATAACAATGACTAGAAATTTAAATTTCGTCATATAAAAAGATTACTGAAAGTACAACCCTGTGATATATATATATATATATATATATATATATATATATATATATATATATATATATATATATATATATATATATATATATGTATATATATATATATATGTGTGTGTGTGTATACAACATCTATATAAATATATATATGTATATATATATTCATATATATATATATATATATATATATATATATATATATATATATATATATATATATATATATATATATATATTTATATATGTGTGTGTATGTATGTATGCATATATATATATATATATATATATATATATATATATATATATATATATATTTATATATATATATGTGTGTGTATATATATATATATATATATATATATATATATATATATATATATATATATATATATATATATATATATATATATATATATATATATATATATATATAATAAGTATATATATATACATGCATACATATATATATATATATATATATATATATATATATATATATATATATATATATATATATATATATATATTTACACACATATATATATGTATATATATAAGTATCTATATTATATATAAATGTATATATAGTTTATTATATATATATATATATATATATATATATATATATATATACTGTATATATACATATATATATACATATATATATATATATATATATATATATATATATATATATATATAGATAGATAGATAGATAGATAGATAGATAGATAGATAGATAGATAGATAGATAGAAAGGAAGAAATACACATAGATCAATTTTATTAAAAAGATCATTATACTTATTCAAAAAAGGGATCCATAAAAGACCTGACAGATTACTGCTAAGTAAGATTTTACTCCTTAATATAGATAGCATTAGCAAATATCATATTGGAATAAATAAAAAGATAGTTAGAATTTAATGAACCAGTGAAGCGAGCAGGCTTCCGAAGTAGGTATTCAACAACTGAATAGCCATGTAATCAACCAGATACCCAGACATACCCAGAGAGAGAGAGAGAGAGAGAGAGAGAGAGAGAGAGAGAGAGAGAGAGAGAGAGAGAGATGCTGAGAATAAAAAGATACTCCAATATATGGTCCACTATATACAAGTTTGTCGAGTTTCTTGTAGTTGACAGAAACCATGGTTGTGTATCCGGCAATATATAAGGAAGGAATTATTCTGATCTCTAGACAACATTTAATACACTAAAAGAATAGCTGAAAATCGTCATGCAAGACTTCCTTTTTTCTTATTCCTTCCTTTGTTATATGCCTTATAACATTGATTATAGTAAAAGACAGCAATACATTAGGCAGCCTATTATGCTTTACTTATCATCAAATAGGCATTACAAAATAAATAACATACTGAAAAATCTCATAAGCATGGGAACGTTACAGATATAAAACGAATCACACTTCTTACTAATATGATTTTAGCCAAAATAATATGCATAGTAAAATAACGTAAAAAATATAAGCTAAATTGAAAAAAAAAAGAAAAAAAAAACTAAAAAGAAAATTATAATAAGAAAAATCCCCTAGAAAATAATGTAGGCTGTGCTCAATATTTTTGTCATCTTTTAAAGATTTGATCCTTTGTTTATGCTGTCTCTTGAATGCACTACTGTTCGATTTATAAATTTTTATTTAAAATCTTTAACATTTATTTCTTTATATGCATGGTGAGAGTAAAATATCTAGATAAAAAGAAAATCCTTTCACTATTAAGTCAGTCATGTTTCCAATAGTAGAAAGAAACACGGTGTTTTTTCCCTGACAGGGTTTAGCCGGAAAGACTATGCAAAAAGTGGTATCATTATGATTTACAAACAGCATTTTGGATACTAAATAGTAGTGCTGAGTTTCTCTTCTTGTACAGTAATTACTCACCTTAAACCTGATATTATTTATCAGGTAATCCATATATCTATATGTTAAAAGTAGAAGAAAGGA
>NC_090733.1:38478305-38498035 GCF_036898095.1 Palaemon carinicauda
AATGTGATGGGTGTTGATGATCTTGGTGAAGTTGCAGATGAAAATTTAGCACATTTCCTAAGTTTCTGTTTAGCATACAATGGTTTCATTGCAGGTATTATTTTTCAACACAAGAACATCCACAAGTATACATGGACTTCACCATAGGATAATTACAAAAATCAGATTGTTTCACATAGCAAATAACAAAGAGAAAAGGACTCTGAGAAAATGTAAGAAGCTGTAGGGTGTAGATATTAGTAGTGATCACGAGCTCTTCATTGCCACACTGAAAATAAAACTGAAAGTACCCAACAGAGCGATGGATGAAATACCTAGGTTTGATACAACTGAGCCTTTAGAAGAAGAACCCAAAGAAACATTTGTAAATGAATGTAGAAATAGATTTAAAGTCTTGGAGACTTTAAGAGACGAAGAACAGACAATTAATGAAGGATGGTATAATATTAAGAACATATTATGTCAGTCAGTTGGTAGTGAAGCATATACCCATCAAAAAGAGAGATGGCTCTATTATAGCAACAGAAAATGAAGAAAGACAATGATGGATGGAAACACTTTAGTGAGGTTATGGAAAGCAGATAGTAAGGGAATAATTTCATCGACATACCTGAAAACTGATGAATACTTTGATGCCCCCATGAATGAATTCAGTGTGTATGAAGTCGAAGCTACCATAAAAAAAATTAAAGAGATGGGAAGCTCTGTGTTAAAATATAATAACTGGTCGAAAATGAGAGAACTCCAAAACTACTTACAAGATTATTTGGTAGCATGTGGCCTAAAGAAGTTAAACCTTATGAATGAGAGTTAGGAGTGTTGATGAAAATGGCCAAATAGGAGACCTGACTGATTGCAATAATTGCAGAGGCCTGACACTTACGGCAGTTGTTATGAAAATATATAGCATGGTTATTTTAAAGGGACTGGAGAAAATTTTCTTCTTTGCCAGGATTACCTCCCTGGCTAGTTGTATTCTACATATCTTACTACTGTCAAAATAGCTTTCAATAATATATAATAATATAATAATAATAATAATAATAATAATAATAATAATAATAATAATAATAATAATAATAATAATAATAACCAGGTTCATGTGATTTCGCAAGCTACGCATGTTCATAATATTATTTCAAAACCTTTGAATAAAGGGTGACCCCATCCAAGTTGTGTATATACGTCCCCAACCAAAATAATGGACAATAAACATAATATTCAACCAATTCTGAAACCTTAAAGCTAAAAAATTTAGAGCCTAATTTTTATGAAGATATTACTCTTAGTAGCCCTCAGCCGTGTCTTGAGGGAAGAAAATATGGACTGATGCATATTTCTTATGATGTTGAGACATAGTATTATTATTATTATTATTATTACTATTATTATTATCATTATTATTGATATTATTATTATTATTATTATTATTATTATTATTATTATTATTATTATTATTATTATTATTATTATCATTATTATTATCTCTCGGAAGCAGACCCTCTTTTAAGCAGATTGTTTTGAAAGTGATTGCAGCCTCAGTGGCGTTAATTTTGTTATTAACTTTTTCTATTATTCTTATTATCGTTTTCTCTTCATTACTATAATCCGGCATTAACTAGGAAAGGGACCTATTATCATTAGGAAGGATATGAAGACTATATCTATCACAATTCATCTTTAAATATATCACAACACACTATGAAAGTACAGATAATGCGAACAAAGTATGAAACACTATCACAATGTTAGTGTGCTCAATGTAATGGTCACTTATGTACAAAAAATTATAAACTACGTGGAGTTTAGTATAACACATCCTTCAACTCAACTAGTTTCGAACAGTGAGAAAGTTTTCTGTTCATTATCAAGAGTGAACTGTAACGCATTTTGATGTTGTGAGGGCTTATATACGGAGTCTTGCTTCGACATTCCATCCTTATTGGTCAAGGACCCGCCTGAGGGCAGAGACCATTAATCCTGGGAGGTAGTGACATCTGGCTAGCCAGCGTGCTTAGTGGGATTAAGGGTTCTGGTGCTGTCTAGAAATAATCCATGTTTTGGCTTCCGGCTCTATCAGTCTTGTTATGGTTGTTATTGCCTAGACTATTGCTGTTGTAGACCTTATACACGGTGGTAATAAGGTCCCCTTTTGAGGTCAGATCTTTTTTTTTGATTGAAAAGGGCTTCCATTATCCTGAGACGTCTGCTGTTAGGGGCATGGCCGATAATGGTGACATTCTTCACTAAAGGCTCCCTTGTTATCTAGAAATTATGTTTTTGGAGGCAATGTAGTTCTAGTGCACCCTGTTGCAGGTGGCAAGATAGTTTCTTAGATACACTCATCGTTATCATCCCGAATTAGTTGCTAGGACATTCCTGGAAAGGGCATTTATATCGGTACACTATGTTGTTTTTCTTCAATTCATCTTGCATTGCAGGGGCAGGGTTGTTTTTCATTATCAGGTCTTGTTTTATTTGCTGATTGGTAATAAATTATGAGGTTTGATTTTTGGTATCCTCTGCCCTGGCTAAAATGTTGTTTTTTTATTATATTTTTCATAGTCTTTTCTTTTTCTTTGTAGTTCGAGTTCATAAGGCCTTTATAGTATAGATTTATTTTCGCTTCCGTATTAGTATTATCAGTGCCATCTTTCTGGTACCATTTTTTGTTTTCTTTCTTTATATGCAGATTAATGTCCTTATTCGTGATGCCATACCAGCTTGCAAAGAGACTGAACACTTTGCTTACACCCTATATTCCAAAATAAATATTTTGTGACATCATCAACAGAATTCCTGGAATAAATGAAAAATCCCACATGTGACGGAGTTATTGCCTCCATGGAGTCCCTATTTACTAACGTTCCCATGAATAAAACAATAGACTTCATAATGGACCGAGTTTATAGGGATACAACTACACACACTATCAACGTCAACAAGGCTTCTCTCAGTCCATTATCACAAATATGCACCAAGAAAGCCCTTTTTACTACACATTAGGGCCATATATTTATTCAAAAGGATGGCGTCGCTATGGGGACCCCTTTAGGCGTCCTCTTTTCTAATTTTTATATGTGACTAATCAAGGATATTTTTTATAAAAATCCACTAAACAGACATTTATATGCACTACATTGACGATACTTTCGTAAAAACGGCCAATGTGGAAAGCATAAAAGAACTGCGATGCATTTTTGAGTTATGCCGCTTTCTCAGGTTCACGTTCGAAAACAGCCTCCAAGGATGTCTCCCCCTACTTGATGTCCTTGTAGAGACAAACAATAATAGCTTTAATACTTGTGTACGTGAAACCAACGAATTTTGGCCTATGTCTGAATGGTGACAGCGAGTGCCCTAGTTGGTACAAAACTGCCAGTATTAAGGCTTTTGTTCGGAGAGCCATTTCTCACTATTCTTCGTGGAGAGGCACCCATGAGGATTTCAACAGAGCTTCTAAAATTCTAGTGAATAATGGATTCACGAATAAGGACATTAATTGGCAGATCAAGAAAGAAATAAAAGAATGGTACCAGAATGAAGGTCCTGATAATACCAACATGCCAGCCAGAACAAATCTATAATATAAGGCCTTACGAGATCAAAACACAAAAAGAAGAAAACACTATGAAAAATATTATAAAAAAACAACGTTTCTTGTACAGTAGAGGATACTGAAATCAACCTCATAATATATTTTCAATCGGCAAAAACACGAGACCTCATAATGAAAAATAACCCTGCCCCTGCAATGTAACATGATTTGAAGAAGACCAACATAGTGTACCGATATAAATACTCTGTCCTAGGATTGTCCTGCCCCTACATCGGGATGACGATGATGCATCTATCTAAGAGATTATCTTACCACGTGCAACAGGGTGAAATAAAAATTTATTGCCTCCAAAAACCTAATTTCTAGATAACAAGGTGGAGCATATAGTGAAAAATGTCACCATCATCAGCCTTGCCCCTAACTATAAACATCTCAAGAAATGGAAGCTCTTTTCATTCTACAAGAAAGACGAAACCTCAACACCATGAAAGAGGGGACCTTGCTGCCAAAGTGTATAAGGTCCACCACCAACAATAGTCCAGGCAATAACAACCATAACAGGGCTGATATAGTCGGAGGCCAAAACATGGATTATCTCCAGACAGCACCAGAACCATTAATCCCACCAAGCACGCTGGGCTAGCCAGAGGTCACTACCTCCCAGGATTAATGGTCTCCGCCCTCTGGCGGCCCTTGACCAATAAGGATGGAATGTTGAAGCAGGACTCCGTATGTAAGCCCTCACAACAACACTTGTATTACAGTTTACTCTTGATAATGAGCAGGAATCCTTCTCACTGCTCGGAAGGTTGAGTTGAAGGATGTGTTATACTTAACTCCACATAATTTATATTTTTTTTGGTAAATAACTGACCATTACTTTGTACATACTTACATTTTGATAGTGTTTCATTCTTTGTACGTATTATCTGTACTTTCATAGTGTGTTATGATGTATCAAAGATGAATTGTGGTTAATATAATCTTCATCACCTTCCTAATAATAATATGTTTCTTTCCCAGTTATTGGCGGATTATAGCAATGAAGAGAAAAAGATAATAAAAACAATAGAAAAAGTTAATTACAAAATTAACGCCACTGAGGCAGCAATCACCTTCAATAAAACCTATTATTATTATTATTATTATTATTATTATTATTATTATTATTATTATTATTATTATTATTATTATTATTATTATTATTATTATTATTATTATTATTATTATTAATATCATTTACAAAAAGATCATTAAAAGTAGTTTTGTTACAGAAGCTTCATTATACATATGATGCTAAAATGTAAGTATGAAAAGAACATATTCATTGCATAAAAAACTCAATACCATTAACTTTATCAACAAACCTTCAGTTTTCTTAGGGACTACTTAATTTACTGTTCTATCGGCAGTATCCTCTTAAATTATTATTATTATTTTTTTTTTTTTTTTTTTTTTTTTTAATGTGGAAGAACTCAATAACAAAATACAGTTAAGAATTTCCAACAATGTTCAATATGGGCGTACTTCTTCACACAGAATGAGATAATCAGTGGGAAAAGATGCTCCTGAAAGCATTGTTGATACCCCTTTAGAATGATGAGGACTTTAAGTTGTGAGCGAAGTTGAATAACTAGAATGAGAGAGAGAGAGAGAGAGAGAGAGAGAGAGAGAGAGAGAGAGAGAGAGAGAGAGAGAGAGAGAGAGAGAGAGGAAAAAAAGGTGTGAACTTAATATGTGATCGAAGTTGCAACAACTGAATGAGAGAGAGAGAGAGAGAGAGAGAGAGAGAGAGAGAGAGAGAGAGAGAGAGAGAGAGAGAGAGAGAGAGAGAGAGAGAGAGAGAGAGAGAGAGAGAAAAAAAGGTGTGAACTTAATATGTGATCAAAGTTGCAACATCTGAATGAGAGAGAGAGAGAGAGAGAGAGAGGAGAGAGAGAGAGAGAGAGAGAGAGAGAGAGAGAGAGAGAGAGAGAGAGAGAGAGAGAGAGAGAAGTTCATATTTTAGATATGAAGTTTGATATTTTTCTGCTGGCAATAATTTTGACTCCAATGGATGTAAAATAAACCAAGTATTTTATAGACGTAATGCATATTTCCATTTTATCAATTTCCTATGTTAATCCTCTTTATAATTTATATCAGTTATATATTCATATTTAACATTAAAAAACAAAACTAAAAAAAAAATATCATTTGTGGTGTCCTTTTATACAAAGCAGTAAAAAAAAAAAAAAAAAAAACTAGAGTCCATTTATACCATAATAATGTTTGGCATCACTTCCTTCCTATTTCGTTACATGATCCCACCAACAGCTCTTCAAGATATATTACTTAAAAATTCAATAATAATGCTATGAAATGACCCATCCACGTCCAACTGTTTGAGTTGGAAAACAAGGGCCTCAGAATTAACATGGTCAAAGGCACCAAAATTTGTCAGCATAAAAGAATATCATACTGTCTGTATGCAACTATAAGGTCTTGAATATTTGCATGAAGATCACGAATATTGCAATACAGTAGAAGATATTGATGAAATCTAGGATGTACTGGTCCTGGATTTTGCTCAAATTCTCCAGAGAGCAAAAGAATTAATGGTAATGAAAAAGAGACTTCATACTTCAAAGGTAGATTAACAAGAATTTTAACAAAAATTAAGTGACATCAAATCCATAGAATATAAAAAAAGTCGAAAAAACTGGTCAACAAGGAGGAGCCAATATACTATGCAAGGCTAAATACCCTCCTGGATAACCACTTAAACTGAAGGGAGGACAGTAAGGATGGTTTTGTGAATAAAAATAATCATATAAGGAAAAGACAACCTCTTGATAAACCACCAGGCATCCATGGCCCTTTTATTAAGCCTGCCCAACACACCATTTAAAAAAAAAAAAGAAGAGGAAGAGAGAAAAAAGATAAAATAGTGTGGCCGAGTGTACCGTCAAGCAATAGAACCCTAACCCAATGCACTGGAAGACCATAGTACAGAGGCTATTGCACTACCTAAAACTAGAGAACCAGGGTTTGATTTTGGAGTGTCTTTATCCTAGAAGAGCTGCTTACCATACCTGAAGGGTTTCTTCTTACCTTATCAAGAGGGAAGTAGCCACTGAAGAATTACAGTGCAGAAATTAGCTAATTGAGCGAAAGAATGTTTGGTAATCTCAGTGTTGTCAGGTATATGAGGAAAGACAAGAATCTTTAAAGAATAGGCCAGACTATTCGGTGTATATGTAGGCAAAGAAAAAATTAGCCGTAACCAGAGAGAGGGATGCAATGATTTACTGTCTGGCCAGTCAAAAGGATCTAATAACTTTCCATCAGTAGTATCTCAACGTCCGTGTGCCCTGACCTACCTATTACACACACATACACACACACAAACATATATATATATAAATATATATATATATATATATATATATATATATATATATATATATATATATATATATATATATATATATATATATATATATATATATATATTTATATACGCGCGTGTGTTCGTAAATCGCTGTGCAGTGTAAGGACTAGGAAAGTGCGCCAAACACTCATATGCACTCCGCTTTTGCAACAGTAACTGTAATTTCTCTCGAAAGCATTGTCAAGTGTAATGTGTTGCTGGCGAATATGGATCTGCGTGTCTACATTGTCAACATCATTGGAATGGTAAGTTTTTCTTTTTGTTGGGGTGGGGCTTGGGGTTCGATGTTAGAATGTATACATTGTTGGGGTGGGGCTTGGGGATCGATGTTAGAATGTATACATAGTTGTGGTGGGGCTTGGGGTTCGATGTTAGAATGTATACATTGTTGGGGTGGGGCTTGGGGTTCGATGTTAGAATGTATACATTGTTGGGGTGGGGCTTGGGGTTCGATGTTAGAATGTATACATAGTTGGGGTGGGGCTTGGGGTTCGATGTTAGAATGTATACATTGTCGGGGTGGGGCTTGGGGTTCGATGTTAGAATGTATCCATTGTTGGGGTGGGGCTTGGGGTTCGATGTTAGAATGTATACATTGTTGGGGTGGGGCATGGGGTTCGATGTTAGAATGTATACATATGTAGCAAATGTTACCCACGTCTAAATATGATTCTTTTACTGATATATATTTTTCATTTATTTAGAATTCTGACATGTTTTATTATTTAATTGTAATATTCTTTAAAGATTGTTTTTATCTGTATTTTTCCGTGTGGGATTTTATATACAAATATCTTTTTTCTTCTCTTTTGCAATTAATATAAAGTATATAAAAATATAAATTTATAGTTCACAAAAAGATATAAGGAAATAGATGGTATGAACTATAAGTGACTTATACTACTACTACTACTACTACTACTACTACTACTACTAATAATAATAATAATAATAATAATAATAATAATAATAATAATAATAATAATAATAATAATAATAATAACAGTTTGAAATATTTCACGAGAATTTTTACTTTTTCAGATAATTTAAATGAATAAAATAATATAAAAAAAAATTCAGTTATGGTAAGGAAAGTATTAGAAAAATACTCGTACCACAGATTCCTGTTATTTTTAAAAATCAGTAGAAAATGAACCCAAATTTCAACAGCAGAGTATAAAGGGATTCAAGAATTATAGGGAATGCTTTAAACTTCTTCATAATAATATTAATAAAGGCAATTAATTAGAATTTAATTTATATTATATCGCTCTTTTTCTAAGAAAAGGGTCTTTTTATGTGAGTTGTAAGTTTCGTTATCTAAAACTGATATTTGAAATTAATATTTGAAAAAGACGGAGAATATAACTAATATATATATATATATATATATATATATATATATATATATATATATATATATATATATATATATATATATATATATATATATATATATATATATATATATATATATTAGTTACTGAACAATATATGTTTTTTTACCGGAAGAAAAGGGTAAAAGTATATTTTCTTTCTTATTAAAGAGTGATTTATCATTCAGGAGGAACAAATAATCGGATATAGACGGAATGAAAATAAGATAATTGAAATAACGCTGCTTTGAAAGAAAGGAAACTAAGAAAAAAAAATAACCTTAAATTGAAATTATGTTTACATTTATGAAATCTTCAAAGATCCGGCACTGAAGAAAAGAATATTATATATAATAAAAAAGTAAAAAAAACAATAATACTATCGCATGTTATTATTTCACTAAACCATTATGAAAATGATAAAGTATTGGTGTATTAAAGAATTCATAGTACATGCTCGTAATATTATACTCTATATACTTTACTTATAATGGAAATTATTTTATTAATATCTAAGCTTACATAGAGTAGGCCTACCTGTTAGTATAAATTCTTTACGGTTGTACCCGAATGTTTCTTCAGGTTAATAGTTTTCCAATTATATATATATATATATATATATATATATATATATATATATATATATATATATATATATATATATATATATAGAGAGAGAGAGAGAGAGAGAGAGGAGAGAGAGAGAGAGAGAGAGAGAGAGAGAGAGGAGAGAGAGAGAGAGAGAGAGAGAGAGAGTTCACTTTTAACGATTTAAAGGTCGGTCATGAATGGCATAGGCAGGAGACAGTGACATTGCCCTAGCAACCAGTACAATGACCTAGAGACTGATCATATATTATATGATCAGCGCCCAAGCCTCCTCTCCACCCAAGCTAGGACAAAAGGAAGGCCAGGCAATGGCTGCTGATGACTCAGCAGATACACCTATAGGCTCCCACACACCCATTAACAATAGCTCATAAGGAGTGTAATCTTGCAGATACTAATGGCACTAACTAGTCTGAGCTGGATCCGAGCCCCCGACTAGTAAACACCAGGCAGAGAAATTACCAATCAGGCCACCACAACCCATCTAGGTTATATCAGTGACCATGGATGTTGTGATCAATGTTTTTTTTTTTTTAATCTCTGTTATTGAGATAATAAATATGTCAGTGCTTAAGTAACCTATGTAATAGACTGGCTCCATTTTTCTAATTCCACAGAATTTCATATTATTCCTTGTTCCACCGTAGAATTAAAGGAAAACATATACTATTTGCCGACGAAATTTATTATCATTAAAATTCATATATTCTTAAACCATTAATAGATTAGTTTTCGTGAACAAATTTTGAAAAGAACGTCTCTCTCTCTTTTATTCTTGAAACCCTTGACGCAAATCATAAAAATGGTGAATGGGTTTGTATAAATCTTCCTATAAAGGAGATGACCATTTACTGTGATTTTTATTTTGCGAGAGAGAGAGAGAGAGAGAGAGGAGAGAGAGAGAGAGAGAGAGAGAGAGAGAGAGAGAGAGAGAGAGAGAGAGAGAGAGAGAGAGTAATGAAAAGTGAGTGTATAAGCTTGGCTATAATTTCAATGTGGACTTGCTTTAGAATTCCTTTTAAAAAATCAATTTATCTCCGGCTGAATGGACAATTTTCTGCATCAAGGATGTGAATCGATTGAATGAATGTTAACAAATCGTCTTTTTTAACCTATCTTATATTTGCAATTTTTTTTTAAATGTTCTAGCGTGACACATCTTCCTTGTAAGCGAGTGAATTAATTATAATATATTATTATTTTAAATTCGTCGTCAATATAAAGTCTCACTTATAATATGAACCTCGTGGATATTTGCCCTTTAATTATTGCATGTGAGTAGCGTATTTAATTCCTAATAGCGAAATTGACGAGTTCTTTTCAACTCGCATGCGGTAGTCCACGAGAAAAATGAGAGATTGTTTGCAACGGACTGATAACCAGGAAACTTTTTCACTCGGAACAGTGAGGAAGCATAGAAAACAATGAGTAAACTGTACCCGGATAATGACACCGAAACAAGAATAGCTGTAGGAATACCTAATGTAGTAGAAAAACCACCTTTACTTAATGATAAATCATATAACAAAGAACGAAGATATATCAAAGAATGAAGGGGGAAATGAAACGTGAAATTCAAATTCAAATTCAAATTATTTATTGTCAATAAAAAAACATAAAAGGAATATGTCAGTGTCCTGACAAGCCCACTCAGTATTACCTTGCACAATCTATGATAATTCTACTTCATTCACAAATGTGGTAAAGAAAATAATAAACAAATATACTAACAATAGAAAAAAATTAATAACGTATATCAAACTTTCAAATTTTTTTCTAGATTCTCTTAACCATATTGGTATTTTTGATATTCCAAACTCTCTCAGACACATTAATATCACAGTATCTGATTTCTTCAAAACCATTACATTTCATGAAGTAATGATACAAAATATGTGGTTTGACATTACTGAAATAAAACGTACTATGCAAGGGAATAGTTTTAACTATTCCCTGTTGAAGAACTGCAAGAACTAAAAACACTTTAAACCCGGAAACTCTGGTAGGCTAAACGATACTATATCTGAGATAATATTACACTTTGGCTGCATGACTAAATTATGGAATGCAAGAACCTTTCAAATCTCAAAACTATTTACAAGAGCTAAGGTTATTGACTTACTAAAACATGGCAAAGACCCAATGATCCCTAAGAGCTGTTGGCCACTATCTTCTCTGCACCTCATGCAAATTGTGCGAACGAGTGATAATGGCCTGCATAGCTTCCACACTCGAACATCCTGTTTCTCCTGGGCATTTAGCGTCAATCGGTATACTGGGAATGACTTTGAGCTAAAGAAAATTCCATGGGCAGTATTTGTTGGACTAGCAGCAGCTTATGACAACATGAACCATACGTTTCTTCTTTTGAAACTTTCCAAAGTTATTCATAACTCAGGCATTGTGTATATCATCCAGTTACTGCTGTATAAAAGATTTTTTTTTTTCACTTTAAATGGACAATAAAAAAATCAGATGGCAAAGATTGAAAAAAAAAATCCGACAGGGGTCTGGGTTGCCTCCCATCATCAATCACAGTTGAGATATTGTGCTGGCGATCTTTACTTGCCCGCCCAATCAGATTCATTTACTACTATTGGAAGCAAATTACCAGATGCTTTTAAAAATATTAAGGAATATCGTAAGTAGAACTTCCTAAATACCAATTACTTGAAAAGACAGTTATATGCGTTACATCTTAAAAACTACCAGGCAAAAAGGGAGTTCAGCATATTATGAAATGATAAGAAACAGAGGAATGATATCTTCCGTGTCTACTCGGGTGTTACATTAGAACGAACACTGCCTTTCAGGAAGCATGTAAGGAAAGTAAAGGAGAAGGTAGGTACCACAAAATTTATTACCTCATCAACCAGCTTGCCAACTCAACTCCAATCTTTGGAAAACTGATCTAGCATTCAACTACTCCACTGGGGAATATGCTCACCAGTCTTGTGCTATAAGACCAACAACCCTTCAAGTACTTTATCAATTAGTAGGCATTGCACTACCGACCATCTACGACCTAAAAGTATAGACATGAGAATGATGAAAGGACCCCGCACTATAATCACTGGGAAGCTAGACAAAGATTGCAATCCCGTAAGAGATTCATAACTATCACTAGCCTAGACCCCATGGAGTCAGGAACTTACCGCTTATAACGTTGGAGAGAAACATACTCTTACCAACCTTGTGAGGACACCCGGAGACCATGTGAGTTTCTTCCCCACGGAAGAAATCTCTGTAGAAAGGACTGCGTAACTCTTAGCCTAATCAACAACAAGCGTTAGATGGAGTGGATACAATTTTCATAAGTTTGGTTTCGCCACCTTTACTGACTGTCTATATCGGCATTACATCAAGACAATGGACCATAATCATTGTAGGTGTGAACAGGGGCCAGTCTGATCATATTTGTCCCGCTATGAATATTATGAGATCACTATGCACTGGAGATAATGACGGTACGATAAGATGTGATGATAATGAGGAAGTGATTAAAATCATTTATCTTAATAAAGTTTGATTTCAAAATTTTGTTAATTTTATTTCATAGTAAATAAAGCGAGGAAGAACAACGGAAATTTCTAATATGTGGTATTATTATTATTATTATTAATATTATTATTATTATTATTATTATTATTATTATTATTATTATTATTATTATTATTATTATTATTATTATTAAGCGATAGATAAATAAAGAAAAAGTTATATTTACATTACAGAATGTCCCCACATAGGTACAATACTTTATGAAGTTTTCACTTCGGTATCATTGAAAGCTTATTTAGAGGTGTTTGCTGTTGTTTACTTCCCGAGAGTCATAAAATCTTACTAAAAATAAACAAATGAGGTGGAGAAATATATTTCTTCTCATATAAAGTTTTATATGTTAATAAAGGAAATAGGCTACACGAAGTTAGTTGACTTACTTTAGTAGATAGAAATCTTGTATATTTATGACTCATTATTACACCTTACATAAATGGCAATCCTTATCGATATTCATACATCTTTAATTTTATTCTTGCGATGTTATCGCAAATTCTGATACTTCATAACAGATTCCAGAGCGAACTTTCATTCCAGTAAGACATTCTCTCACTTTGCATAACATTTGGTCTTATACTGTATATAGTACAGTATACAAGGCAATATTTGGTCTGTCGTGTCTCCTGTGTATAATCGCTGTTGCTATACAGTTTAGAAAATGAGGTTTCCTCACGAAAGTAACTCCTTAAGTAAGTGCGTAGCCAAAGAAGAAAAAAAAAAAAAAAAAAAAAAACTCCGTATCAATCAGTAAACTTCATTAACTTTTACAACAAGGAACATACAAACCACGCTCGCCTATCAACCGATGACGTTGTACGTTCATTAGTTGATAACATTTTCTTTCGATGCCGTGTAGAAAATAGATACATTCTCATTGAGATATTTTCTGCTCTTGAAATTAGAGTATGAGATTTACATTTTAGACAGGATTTCCTCCATATAGATTACTCAGGACTCTACAGTTTACTGCTGCATTTTTTTTTTTTTGATTTCAAATTCCCGTTGACATTTTGTCATAGTTCAACCTTCACACACACAGCCTTCAATCATTAACACTTGACTACAGTTGGAGAGTAAGCGATTCCACAATGATGATATTCTCTATAGAACTATCAACTGCAGTAAATGTAGCCGAAGTATTATGTACGATGTGTATAAATATTCTTCTGATATAAATGCTCTAGTATGATTGATGCACATGTATAATTATATATAAATGCTAGAATGTGTATGAGATATACATGCACATTTATGTGTGATGTTCCTGTACATGTTTGCATGTGTGTTATGTAATTGCCCATGAACATGTGCAGTTAGACACAGGATTCCCTGGCTCATCTTACTCTGAAGAAGTGCACTCAGTCACACTCTCAATTTGTGCAGAATAAACAAACCAACCGCGTAGGAAGAGATAGCTGAGAATGGTAAGAGGGATAAGCATGGGAATTCCTCGTGCAATAGCGTTGTGGCTTGGTGTAGTTCTTTGTGTTCATATGTACCAGGAAACGCTGTGGCAAACTATACATATGCAGATAAAAAGAATTCTCCATTTCCTGAAATCGAATAACTGCTCTCTATCTCTCTTACAACAATTATTGGAACAATGTCAACTGCCTAATATTTATCTTTTATTATTATTATTATTATTATTATTATTATTATTATTATTATTATTATTATTATTATTATTATTATTATTATCATGTAGCCAACAATGGCTGCCGGTCCCAAGCCCAGATAAATAGGGAGGGTTGGTGTTAGGAAGGGCATCCGGCCGTAAAAACATGTGCCAAAACCTTAAATGGAATGAGCTGAAATAGGGAAAGAGGTAATACTAGGGCGTACTCCGTAAACGACGCACAAAGACATCGCCCTAACTCTGTGATAAGTAAGGGCTACTGCATCAGGAGCTGGTGCAGCTAAAGAAGAGAGGTCACTTTGGACTCAGAATATGTCAGCTTAATGTTGGGTCCATGACTGGGAGAGGTAGAGAAGTGGCTGACTTGATGAGGGAAAAGAGAGTAGATGCTATGTGTGTCCAGGAGACACGATGGAAGGGAAATAAAGCTAAAGAGTTGGGTGATGGATATAAGCTATATTATAGTGGAGCAAATAAACAAGGTAGGAATGGAGTTGGCAAAATACTGTCTGGTGAGCTGAAAAATGCCGTGATAAAGGTGCATAGAAAGAATGACCGTATCATCAGATTGAAGATGTGTTGTGGAGGAGAGATTCTGAATATTATAAGTGCATATGCATCTCAAGTTGGTTGCGCAGAAGAGGAGAAGGGAAATTTATGGAGAGACATGGATGGAGTAATGCAAGAACTGGAATAACAGGAAAGGGTCATAGTGGGGGCAGATTTGAATGGCCATGTTGTAAGTGAGAATGAGGCAATTGGTCGGGTGCTTGGGGGCCATGGAATTGGGGAGAGAAACCCAGAAGGAGAGAGTGTAGTGGACTTTGCTGTGTCATTTGACATGGCAATAGTAAACACATTTTTTAAGAAGAAAAGGGAACACCTAATAACTTATAGGAGTGGGGAAAGATGCTCCCAGATAGACTACTTCCTGTATAAAAGGATAAAGCTGGTGGAGGTCAAGAACTGCAAGGTTATCCCAGGTGACCATATAGCCCCCAACACAGAGTGTTATGTATGGAAAGAAAAGCTAAAGCTAAAGGGATAAGGAAAATTAAATGGTATAAACTAGTGGGGGACGGAGATAGGATGAGAGAGTTTAAGAGAAGGGTTTTGGAGGATATTGATATAGGAATTGAAGATGTTCAAGAATGGTGGACACGAAATGCAGCAGTAATGAGAAGGCATGGAAAGGAGCTGCTAGGAGAGACATCTGGTATCATATGGGAAGAAAAGGAGAGTTGGTGGTGGAGTGAAGAAATTGAGAAAGTTGTAAATGATAAGAAGGAGGCAAAGAAGAGATGGGAAGAGTCACAGTCAGGGGAAGAAAGAGATAGGTTCAGAGAGAAAAACAAGGTGGTGAAGAAGGTAGTAGCCCAAGCTAAAGCTAAGGCATATGATGATGTGTATAATGAGCTGGGGACAAAGGAAGGATTAAACAAGATGATCAAGCTATCAAAGACTAGAAATAAGAGCACCAAAGATATTACACATATCAAACAAATAAAAGATCAAGATGGTGTAGTACTTAGAAAGGAGGAAGACATCGTAAAGAGATGGAAAGAATATTTTGAACAGCTGTTAAATGATAAAAATGATAGATTATTAAGAGAGGAAGGACTGGTGAATTTTTGGCATGGTAATAAGTGTCTCTAGGCAAGAGATAATAAATGCACTGAGGGAGATGAAGAATGGGAAGGGTAACTGAACCAGACATGATTCCTCTGGAGGCATGGAAAGCATTAGGAGATGAAGGAGTGGATATACTGTACGATCTCATGATAAAGATTTTTGAGCAGGAAAAAGATACCAAATGAGTGGCATGGGAGTATATTGATCCCAATCTTCAAAGTGAAAGTTGATGTCCAAGAGTGCGGGAATTACAGAGGTATTAAATTGATGTCCCATACTTTGAATATACTGAAAAGGATGATAGATGCCAGACTAAGAGAAGAAGTAGAAATAGGTAAAGAGCAGATGGGATTCATGAAGGGGAGGGGAACAGCAGAGGGTGTATTTTGTCTGAGGCAACTAATGGAGAAATTCCGGGAAAAAGCAAAGAGACCTGCATGTGGTATTCATTGACCTTGAAAAGGCTTATGACCGAGTCCCTAGACAAGAGGTATGGAGGAGCCTGAATGAGAGGAGGGTGCCAGAGAAGTACGTTCTAACTGATACAAGAGATGTACCGTAATGTATTTACTAGAGTGAGGTGTAGTGCTGGGGAGACAGAGGGTTTTGAGGTGAGAGTAGGATTACACCAAGGGTCGGCTTTGAGCCTATTTATCTTTAACATAATGATGGACGTTTTAATAGAAGAGGTAAGGGAGGCAGTACCATGGAACATGTTGTATGCAGATGATATTGTTCTGTGTGCAGAGAGCAGGGAAGATCTGGAAATGAAATTGGAAAGGTGGAGGCAAGTACTGGAGGACAGAGGAATGAGAATAAGTAGATCTAAGACAGAATATATGTGTACCACCAGTGATGTGGATGATAGAGAAAGCATTCATATTAGGGGAGAACAGATAAAGAGAGTTGATAAGTTTAAGTATTTATCCTTTGTTAACGCTGGAGGAGGTATGGAAGATGAAGTTAGACATCGGGTACAGGTCGGCTGGAAAAACTGGAGAGCAGCCTCGGGGAGTTCTTTGTAACAAAAGAATACCACTGAGGTTAAAAGGAAAATTTCATAGGGCAGTGGTGAGAACAGCAATGCTGTATGGAACGGAAACAGAAAGCATGAGGAAGACAGAGGAGAAGAAGATGGATGTGGCAGAAATGAGAATGCTTAGGTGGATGTCTGGGGTGACAAGAGACGATCGGATAAAAAATGACTACATAAGGGGGTCGACAAAGGTGGTGGAAATATCAAAGAAAGTGCAGGAAGGGAGGTTGATAGGGTATGGACACCTGGTGAGGAGAGATGAGGACCACGTTGGGAGACATACTATGAAGATGGAGGTTCAGGGAAGAAGAAGAAGAGGGAGACCAAGAAGAGATGGAGGGACCGTGTGAGAGGAGACTTACAGGAGAAGGGGATTGATGAGGCAGAAGCGCTAAATAGAAAAAGATGGAAACGGCTCATCCGCAACGGCAACCCCATATAAATGTGGGAACCACCTGGGAAAAAGATTATTATTATTATTATTATTATTATTATTATTATTATTATTATTATTATTATTATTATTATTATTATTATTATTATTATTCATCTCCCAACAAAAGGATCTGAATATATTTTTCTTTATAAATTTTCATTACCTTAAGTTTATAAATTAACCCCAAACCCACGTAGGAAAATTGCTTTCAAATAGAATTATTGAGCCATTATCATACTGTAATGGCCCTCTTTTGCAGCTAAGAAAAAAACGTGAAACCTATTTCCATCGGCAGAATCGACGCATAAATCACATGTATTGGGCACGATCGAAGAAGTGGAATATTCAACGGGAAATGTGACAAAACTCTCTTGTGATAGAACACATTTTCTAGCATTATGTACCCTGACGATTTCAATGTATTTATATTGTATTCAGGTCATTGAGAAGAATTTAGATTTCTCCAATCTGGGACTTTTTCTGTTCATATTACTGAATAAAAGCAGGTGCCCAGTTATTAAGAACATTATCAAGAAGTCCATTACAAAATAAGTATATTTGTTTTATAATGATTTATTCATATAATCATAAGTAATGTGAAATAATAGAAATATTCAATCGAAGCTAATTATTAATTTTAAATAAGCAACCTTTTACTCTCAAATTCTTATGAATGTAGAAAGAGTATATCAAAGTTAATGAAAAAAATAGAGTTATATTGACTATCTACAGAAATCTGGGCCCCATACTAAGAGGTCTGTAATGAAAGTCATATAAAAAAAAGAAAAAAAAATATTGATTATTAGTTATGCTTAAACACCTACATCATTTATCTCATACCTGTTTCACACCCATTACCTTAATGCAAATGCAGCGACGGGAATCATTGAGGTATTATGTAAAAGGTTATTTGATAGAGATTAGATAATATTTGGGTAGCTTTCAAAATTGTTAATTACGTTTTACTTTTAGGATGATATTCCAAATCTCTCTAATTTTTGCCTTAGAATATTTTCTCTTACGAATGTGAATAATTATCATTAAACATAACCATGTATTGTAAACATACCAACAGGCCACTATGAGGGATATGAGTTGATTTCGATTCTAAGAACAAAAATCTTAATTCGACAGGAATATATATGAGAGAGTTGTAAACAACTTTAAGCTCTCTTTGTGGCAGGGTGGTAAGACACCGGGTTCGATTTCTTGGCAGACCAAAAGCTATTATCATAAAGTTGATTCAGCTTTTGATATCTAATCCCGAGGCAGAGACAAACATATTCTAAGAGTTATTTGTGGCTTACAGGGGAATATGTATAAACACTTTGTATTTGAAAGAATATCATTATATATATATATATATATATATATATATATATATATATATATATATATATATATATATATATATATATATATATATATATATACGTGTATATATATATATATATATATATATATATATATATATATATATATATATATATATATATATATATATATATATAATATATATATATATAAATGTGTGTGTGTATATACATATATACAGTATACACACACACACACACACACACATATATATATATATATATATATATATATATATAAATATATATATATATATATATATATATATATATATATATATATATATATATATATATATATATATGTGTGTGTGTGTGTGTGTGTGTGTGTGTGTGTGTATTAATTTATACATATACGTAATATATATATATATATATATATATATATATATATATATATATATATATATATATATATTTATATATATATATATATATATATATATATATATATATATATATATATATGTATATCAGTCAGTCATACCCTCCGCGATTGCTAGCTAGCAGAGACGGGAGTTTGAAGCGCGAATTCACGCATAAATATTTGGTGCCATAAGATGATATAACTCCAAACCTAACATAACAAATCACTGGCCATTTCCTACGCTCATATTATTACTACACTCAACTACTGCCTAATATTATTTCACTTGGTTTCTTTTACAGTATAGTTGCTCTTAATAAGTAATAATATGCAACACTCACTTATACTGTCGTGTATTACACTGCAATATTCTACTATCAGCACAGTCAAGCTTAACTCTACTGTAAGTGTTCGATATTTTCATTTGATCGTACATCTTTTATACAACGACGAATAAGAATTTTTTTTTATAAAATTTTATGCATCCATCTTTTAGAATGACGCAAATTCTGATGATGTCTGCGTAATCTTCTGTATGTAATCGTCTGGCTTTACAGTAAATCAGCAATATCATGTTTTTTCCCATGCTCTGCTTCAATGGGTTAGAAAATCAAAAGATAATGATAAAAGTATCGTCATCAACGTCCTAATCATTGCGTAAATGCATACAGCCACAAAAACAACCAAGCGAAAACTGGCTGTTTATTAT
>NC_090733.1:38511035-38513535 GCF_036898095.1 Palaemon carinicauda
TTGCATATCTGCCTAACTGTAAAAATCTGATTCATACAACCCCTACCTCTTCTAAAACCACACTGTACTTCTAAGATTGTATTCTCTGTTTTATCCTTAATCCTATTAATTAGTACTCTACCATACACTTTTCCAACTACACTCAACAAACTAATACCTCTTGAATTACAACACTCATGCACATCTCCCTTACCCTTATATAGTAGTACAATACATGCACAAACCCAATCTACTGGTACCATTGAAAAAAGAAAACACATGTTAACAATCTCACCAACCATTCAAGTACAGTCACACCCCCTTCCTTCAACATCTCATCTCTCACACCATCCATACCAGGTGTTTTTCCTACTCTCGTTTCATCTAGTGCTCTCCTCACTTCCTCTATTGTAATCTCTCTCTCATTCTCATCTCCCATCACTGGCACATCAACACCTGCAACAGCAATTATATCTGCCTCCCTATTATCGTCAACATTCAGTAAACTTTCAAAATATTCCGCCCAACTTTTCCTTCCCTCCTCTCCTTTTAACAACCATCCATTTCCATCTTTCACTGACTCTTCAATTCTTGAGCCAGCCTTCCTTACTCTCTTTACTTCTTTCCAAAACTTATTATTCTCTTCATATGAATGACCCAATCCCTGACCCTATCTCAGGTCAGCTGCCCTCTTTGCCTTACGTACCTTGCGATTTACTTCCACATTTTTCTCTCTATTTTTTTCATACTTCTCTCTACTATTACTCTGCAGCCATTCTTTAAAAGCTCTCTTTTTCTCTTCCCCTTTTACCTTCACTCCTTCATTCCACCAATCACTGCCCTTCCTCATGCTACCTCCAACAACCTTCTTGCCACACACATCACTTGCAATCCCCCCAAAAATTTCTTTTACTAACTTCCACTCCTCCTCTAAATTACCAGTTTCTCTTACTCTCACTTCGTCATATGCCATTTTCAACCTTTCCTGATACTTACTTTCTACCCCCAGTTTTATTAGCTGTTCAACCCTCACTAGCTCCCTTTTACATCCACCTACTCTATTCCCCCACTCTTTTCTACAACTAATTTTCCTTCCACCAAAAAATAATCAGACATACCGTTAGCCATACCCCTAAACACGTGCATGTCTTTCAATCTTCTGAACATTCTTTTAGTTATCAATACGTAATCCATTAATGCCATTTCTACTACTCTTACATTTGCCACTCTTACCCATGTTTACTTGTTTTTATCTTTCTTTTTGAAAAAAGCTAGCACTTATCACCATCTCTTGCTAAACACACATATCTACCAGTTTCTCACCACTCTCATGTTTACCTGGTACGCCATGCTTCCCAATGACACCTACCTCCCCAGTGCCCACTCTAGCATTTAAGTCACCCCTGACAACAACATAATTCCTTCTACCAAGTCCTTCGACACACCTAGTTAATTCATTCCAGAACTCATTCCGCTCTTCTTCACTTCTCTCACTACCTGGCCCATACGCACTGACAAACGCCCAACATTCCCTACCAAACCTAAACCTTACCCACATTAACCTAGATGATATCTCCTTCCATTCCACTACTTTACCTGTCATCCATTCACTCAGCAATAAAGCCACACCCTCTCTCGCTCTTCCCCTTTCAATCCCAGACACTCTACCAGACATTTCACCAAACATCACTTCCCCCTTCCCTTTTATCTTTTGTCTCACACAAGGCCAACACATCCATCCTTCTATTCCTAAACAATACTTACAATCTTACATCTTGTACTCTCTATCGTACTACCTCCACGCACATTTAAACACCCCAAAACTAGAGTTCGGGGAGCAGTCACTCTCCCCCTAGCTCTATCTCTTTGCTGGTGTCTCACATTATTGTAAATACATGAGAGCGGGTTCCTAGCCCCCTCGTCCCATCCCTTTAAGTCGCCTCTTACGACACGCAGGGATAATGTTGGCGCTCTATATATATATATATATATATATATATAGAGCGTAAGAAATATTTCAAGAGTGATGTGCTAATTCCTACGAGGATGCAAATAGTTTATGACTTCATAACATTCGTTGAAGGAGTTAATATTAATAACAGACTAACACTAAAAATTTTCAACTGTATTGATTAGATCTAATATTTCATCTTATATCATATTTACAGGGGAGTACATCTGCTCCAAGAAGTTGGCCAGATCTCTTACTAAAATGGAAGAAGAAGAAGAAGAAGAAGAAGAAGAAGAAGAAGAAGAAGATCCAGGCAACAAGTAACGATGGTGATATATACACTTATGGATCTTCATTGATAGTTACAAAGTTTCTTCCCACACATTCTGGATTTTTTTTCTTTCTTTTATTTAAAGTCCTTGTAAATGCTTCAATAAATTTTATTCGTATATTCATCTAATATTTCTGAAAATTAAATAAATGTTCTCAAATCGGAAAACAATGACAAAGGCCCCCAAAAAAGTCTCAGAATACAAGTTCATTAGAGACAATTGGATTTACACTTTTATT
>NC_090733.1:38518535-38523535 GCF_036898095.1 Palaemon carinicauda
AGCATCATCTGCATATGCAACAAACTTGTTTTCTAGGACAAACCATATGTCATGTGTGTATAGTATGAAAAGTTATGGGCCAAGAACACTACCCTGTGGAACACCGGATATCACAATCCTATACGCACTATGGTGCCCATCAACAACAACTCTTTGAGATCTATTACTTAAAAAATCAACAATAATGCTAAGAAACTACCCACCCACTCTCAACTATTTGAGCTTGAAAATAAGGGCCTCATGATTAACACGGTCAAAGGCAGCACTAAAATCAAGGACAATAATACGAACTTCCTGACCAAAATCAAGGGATTTCTATACAGCAATGGAGATTGTAAGAAGAGCAGCACATGCTCCAAGGCCATTACGAAAACCAAATTGCAAACTAGGGAATAGATGATTACCTTCAGCAAACCTATTAAGACGTTTTGCCAGAAGACGTTCAAAAACTTTAGACAATATGGGAGTTATGGAAATTGGGCGGTAATCAATGGAAGATGAGCTACCACAAACACTCTTACATAGAGGAGTAACATTACCAATTCTCCCACAGGTGCTAAAAGCTCCTCTTCTTGCTAACTTGCGCAAAATAACAGATAACTTTGGAGCTAAGAAATCTGCTGTCTTTATAAAAAAAAAAACAAAGGAAAAATGCCATTTGGGTCTACACTTCCATAATCATCAAGGTCCATTAACGGAGCTTTAATCTCACGAGATCGAGGAGCTAAACTAGCTAGTTTAGCCTCAGGAAAACAGGAATGAGAAAATTCAAGTTTTTCATTACTCTGTATACTGTCAAAAACATCAGCCAACATGGCTGCCTTTTCCTTTGGGACAGTGAGTGACTGAGCCAACTGGTTTAAGTAAAGGAGGAACTCTTGCATCTACACCAAAAAGTATAGATTTAAGGGTAGACCACCATTTATGTTCCTAAGTTGTACCAGAAACGGTTTCTTTTATTGTTAAATTGTACTCGTTTTCAGTTGAGGCATAAACTCTCTGAGCAAACGCTCGAAGCTGAGTATAGTTGTTCCAGGTCAAATCTTATTTGTTACCCTTCCAAAGATGATAGGCCTCCTGCTTCTCCAAACAAGCACGTCTATGATCATCATTGAACCATGGTTTGTCCTTCACTCGGCACCTTAGCACACGAGAAGGGATACGCCTATCAATTATGTTGACTAGATTCTCATTCAAAGGGACAAAAGGATCTACACTACTATATAATTGTGACCAATTCAAGCACAAAAGATCATGCAAAATCCAATTCCAGTGTGTTTGGGATTTCATATAAATTTTACAAGTTTGATATATCAGGGACAGGCTGCTCTGTCTTCACTACTAATGAAATCAAGTCATGATCAGGGGAGTCAGTATATATATATATATATATATAGATATATATATATATATATATATATATACACATATATATATGTATATATATATATATATATATATATATATATCCATATATATTATATTATATATATACACTATATATATACCCCCAACTATACTATTTTCGTTCACTATGGGGAAAAGGCCTCAGTCATATCCTTCCACTCACTTTTGGTTATGAGATGGAAAGCGTTAGGTAAACAAAGGGATGATGATACGTAAAATGTCCCCTTTACTAAAGACAAAATTATTCAATCACATGGTCCTACCAGTATTTTCTTATGTATCATCAATTAGAAGCCTCACTACTTAAAACAAAAATAGCTATGGAAAAGCAACATGAGGACAATAACACTAGGAGGAAATGAACATTGAGGTTAACAGACTGTGTTTCTAGAGATTGCAAACGAAGCAGGGAAATAAACAAAAGATGAGCTAAGAAAATTTGCGGGTAGAAAGTGACATAGTAAGATCATATATATATATATATATATATATGTATACTACATACATATATATATATATATATATGAAATATATAAATAAATAAATATATATATATATATATATATATATAAATAAATAAATATATATATAATTATATATGTGTATATATATATATATATATATATGTATATATATACACACATATATATATATATATATATATATGAGTGTGTGTGTGTGTGTGTGTACCTTTGTGTATTTGTGTGTGTATGTGTCTGTATATGTAGTTTTGTGTTTTAGAATGTTTTTGATCTGTGTATAATGTATGAATTTAATGATATTTTATTGGCAAATCCAGTAGTATACTTGTATTTTTATCGTGGAAGTACGGGAAGATTTGTATGTGAGAGAGAGAGAGAGAGAGAGAGAGAGAGAGAGAGAGAAAATGGAATCTCGGAATGAGACCCAAATGTCGTAGATTATGGGTTCGTCTTCCCAACTTCCATGAGTTTGTGATGCAGTTGACATGTATATAAAAGGAAATAGAATTAGGAAAGGAATCAGTGAAAGAGTCATGAGTCCCATAATATCCTACAGTTTTTTACTTATATTTAAAGAGCATAAGCGTTATGCAAACATACTCATATATATATATATATATATATCCACACACATATATATATATATATATATATAAATATATATATATATATATATATATCGATCTATCTATATATCTATCTATCTATATATATATATATATATATATGTATATATGTATATATATATACATACATATATATACATATATATATATATATATATATATATACATATATATATATATATATATATGTGTGTGTGTGTGTGTGTGTTTGTGAGAGTATGTTTGCATAACGCTTATGCACTTTAAATATAAGTAAAAAAATAATGTAGGATATTATGGGACTCATGACTCTTTCACTGATTCCTTTTCCTAATTCTATTTCCTTTTATGTACATATCAACTGTATCACAAACTCATGGAAATTTGGGAGACAAACCCATAATCTACGACATTTGGGTCTCATTACGAGATTCCATTCTCTCTCTCTCTCTCTCTCTCTCTCTCTCTCTCTCTCTCTCTCTCTCACATACAAATCTTCCCGTACTTCCACGATAAAAATACAAGTATACTACTGGATTTGCCAATAAAATATAATTAAATTCATACATTATACAGATTAAAAACATTCTAAACACAAAACTACATATCTCTCTCTCTCTCTCTCTCTCTCTCTCTCTCTCTCTCTCTCTCTCTCTCTCTCTCTATATATATATATATATATATATGTATATATATGCATATGTATATATATATATATATATATATACAGTAGGCCCCGCATTACGACATTAATCCGTTCCGGAATTGGTATCGTATGGTGAAAATGTCGTATGGTGGGTAATAGAATAGGTAATGCGTGAAAAACCCCTGGTATAAACATTGAAAATTAGTATGTAACAAAATACGATAAAGTAGTATAGTAAGCACTGTACCACAGTATACTTGTATATAATATACATATACTTTACAGTATATAATTAGATAACATATACAGGATAAATAAAAATTATATACTGTACAGTACTGTAAAGGAAAAATTAAATATTATTTACCTCTGGAGTGACGTGACTTGAGTTGGTAGTGGGTGGAGGCAGAGGGGGTAGGAGACGGTAGATATAAAAACGTATCAATGCTAATTATGTTATGTACACTTGATAATAAATTTATTCTTACTATTAAAGACTTAAAATTAAAAATGCTATTTTTTATTAATTTGGTCTTTTGAAATTTTTCCCTATGATTATTTTTTTGTTTAAACTTAAAAAATTACACTATTTTAGCTTTTTTGATAGAATCACTATTATCGTCTTTGCTATCTGACACATCTCTTTTGGAGAAATGTCTATCCAAAGAAGCGTGTTTCTGACGTTTCCCCAACATATTCCTGAAATGACTCATACACTTATCATTAACACTCTGCATAAGACGACTTGTGTGAAGTTTTTCTGGGTGTTTCTTTTCAATGAAACTCATAAGATTTTCATACGAACCAATAGCTTCCCTTATTTATGACGATGTCGTTTCTTCAGTCTCCAAAACCTTCAAGTCTTCAGTCGTAAGCTCCTCCTTGTGGTCCTCGATAAGGTTATGGACATCAACCTCATCAACAATAAGCCCCATGGACCTCCCGATTGAAATTATTTCATCAGTATCACCCTCAGGGGCAGCATCACCAACCGCCTTCAAAGTCTCGTTCTGCTACAACAGCTGGCCACAGTTTTTTCCATGAGGAGTTCAAGGTGCGCCGTTAAACCTCATTCCAAGCTGCGTCGATCATCTTCAGGCATTGAACGATGTCAAAATGCCCCTTCCAAAATTCACGGAGGGTGAGTTGAGTGCTTTCAGTCACTTTGAAGCATATTTTTAACAGATGCTTCGTGTAAAGCTTCTTGAAGTTGGCAATCACTTGCTGGTCCATAGGCTGGAGGAGAGGGGTGGTGTTTGGTGGCAGATAGAGAACCTTAATGAAGGAGAAGTTAGGATGAATAATGTTTTTGAGGCCAGGAGGGTGAGCGGGGGCATTATCCAGCACCAGGAGACATTTCAGAGGAAGATCGTTCACTTCTAAATAGTTCTTGACAGCATGACCGAAGCAGACGTTTATCCACTCAATAAATATTGTCCCCGTGACCCCAGGCCTTAGCATTAGACTTCCAAAATACCGAGAGCCTCTCCTTCATGATATTTTGTGCCTTGAAGGCACGAGGATTTTCTGAGTGGTATACCAGTAGGGGCATTTGCAAAAAATGCGAGCGTAAGTCTGTCCTTCATTGGTTTATGGCCAGGAAGTTTCCTTTCTTCAGCTGTGATATATATACGGCGGGACATTTCTTCCAGAAAAGGCCAGTTTCAACGCAGTTAAAAACTTGCTGAGGAATTTAGCCTTCTCTGGAAATTACGTTCTCAAACTTCTTGAGGAATTCTTCTGCTGCTTTCTTGTCAGAACTGGCCACCTCTACATGCCTGACGACTGAGTGAATACCAGTCCTCTTCCTAAACCGATCAAACCACCCATGAGAAGCCTTGAATTCTTGGGGGGGGGCTT
>NC_090733.1:38526035-38531035 GCF_036898095.1 Palaemon carinicauda
TATAGAGGTGCGGATATTGGTAGTGATCACCAGATCCCCATTGCCACACTGAAATTAAATCTGAAAGCACCCAACAGAAAGATAGATAAAATATTTAGGATTAATACAAACATTTGTAATTGAATGTAGGAATCGACTTGAAGTCTTAGATACTTTAAGAGATGTAGAACATACAATCAATGAATTGTGTAATATTAAGAACATATATCAATCAATTAGGAATGAAGTATTAGGACATGCAGTTACAAGGAGAAAGTCATGTATATCAAATGATACTTGGAATACTATAAAAAGGAGATAAACACCAAAAATTATTGTTGAAAATTTTCAAAGAAGTAAGGAAAACTACAAGGTAGAGCATGGTAATTATCCAGTTTTGGTAGTGATGTCAAAGGAAAAGCTAGGACTGACTGGAGAAAATATTTAGACAGTAAAGCATATAAAAGTCTGACAAAGTTATGAATTTAGGAAGTGGCTATGCTGTAAGAATTGCTCATAGAGTTATTAATGAAATCTAGAGGGGGGCAAAGAAGAAGCATATACCCAATAAAAAGAGAGATGAATCTGTTATAACAACAGAAGATGAAGAAAGACAACGTTGGATGGAACACTTTAGTGAAGATATGATTAGGATATATGAAGGTAAATATTTGATGGATATTTCAGAAGCTGATGAAGACCATGATGTGCCCATGAATGAATTCAGTGTATTTGAAATTGAAGCTATCCAGAATACAACAAATAGATGGAAAGCCCGTGGATACAATGGAATAACGGACGAGATGATACTTCCCGAAAATTAAGTGACTCTCAGAGTACTTAAAAGATTATTTTGAAGAATATGGAATAAAGAGGCAAAAGAAAAATTGCCCTCCCCCCCCCCCACCCCCACCCCGAAAAAAAAAGAGGAGACCTGTCCTAACTGCAATAATTACAGAGGCGTAACACTTACGTAAGTTGTTATGAAAATATATTGTATGCTCATTCTGAAGAAACTGTAGAGGAAGGTCGATGAAAAGCTGAGATGAAAAAGCAGGTTTTAAAAAAAGATAGAAGTTTCACTTAACAAATTTTCATATTGAGACATGTTGTACAGCAATGAATATAGAAATCCCCCTTTCATGGCACATGTGGACTATGGAAAACCTTTCAATGTTGTGCAATGGACAATTTTATGGATAATCCTGTGTGATTATGGAATTCCTCTCAAATACGTAAACTTTATCAAATCTGTTCATGATCATAGCAAGTACTAATGATGTTAGTTATGTCTTATCAAATGACTTTCCAGTGAACAGCGGAGTACTCCAAGGAAATGTGTTGTCAATAATGTTGTTTAGCCTCCTCATTAATTTTGTAATGCGTAGAAAAGTCGGGGATGGTGAAGAAGGATTGGACTGGACTGGTGATAGGAATTTAGCAGACCTCGAGTATGCTGATGATAATGTCCTTGTTAGCAAAACACAACATGTTTTGCAATGCTTGCTGAAGATAATGCATGAAATATCACGCGAGGTTAGGCTGAAGAATTCAGCCAACTTTTTTAGATCACACTCTAATAAAAATCGAAGCTTAGGTTAATCTTTTCCTTCTACTCTTATTCAATTCACTTCGTTCGAAAATGATAGAGACCGAATAAAATGATTCCTTGTTCTCTGACGAACGATTTAGGTAGGAAGGATGAATAACTGGATGTCCAATGATACAAAGCCTTCACACGTTAAATAAACATAGATATTATCTGGAAGATTTCGTGTAAAATAGCTCAAAGTATAAACAAATGCATTGATGGTCTTTCTGTTCAATGGTTTACTGTGAAATCCTATTATTAGTGGAATATATATAACCTTCCAGCTACTTAGAATAGTAAACTACCATTTCTTGTCTGTGTTTGATGGAAGAGGAGATCAATTATAGAAGGCGTGGGAGAGGACGCATCAGACGACTGACCCTTCAATGTATGCTGTTAGAAATATGCAAAAAAAAAAAAAAAAAAAAAAAAAAAAAAAAAAAAAAAAGGGGGTAAATACTTGACAACATAATTCAAGGACTTTTATTGTTTTAAAATACTGTTATATGGACGTAAAAGGGTGAGATTCCGGTAATCAACCCGTAGAAGATTATAACAAAGTAGAGTAAAATTACCGTCTACTGTATTCTACTGGAATACTGCTGAAAACTATATTTTTACTAAGAATTTCTGATTAAGATTACGTTTTCATTAACAGTGTAGTGATACAGTCGGGATAGAAATTTCTCTTTTTCTTTTTAAATATATTATTTAGTTTAGATCTATTAATTGCTTCAGGTATAAACAAACGCGTTCTTGGTACGTCTTCGTAATCAGGGTGTTCAGTGGATTCTTATTATATATGGATTTATGATGTTCCAGTTAACTAGAATTTTAAAGTACCCGCGCTAAATATTATATATAATTTATTTAAGAAAATACTTAATTTTGAGCTAATAATGAGTCTGTTAGGATTAAAAGAAAAAGAAAATGTGATTTTTTTTTAAGAAAATTACAAGGAATTACCCAAACTCTAGAAATCAAAACAGCGTGGTATATGAAAATGTCTGTTTACCAAAGCTTAGAATAGCTTAGAACTTAACTAACGTCACGTCGCAAAGGGACGCAATAAGAAACACAAACTAGACTAAAAAAAAAATTAGCTGCTATTATTTTTTTTTTTTTTTAATAGTTCATCAGTTTTAGGAGGCACACAAAGTAGAACCCTATAAAACAAAAATGTATAATTTGGCTCTTGGAAAACTATGCAATATTTTAAATTGTCTAATTATTGCAATAATAATCTACTCCGTCCATTGGTATAATTGGGGGCAATGTTTGATAATTTGACAACATTAGCTATACGCCCTTGATGATATTCAAAGATGTGCACAATTTTAAGAAAACCAATGATTAATAATTACGCCACAATGCATATTTTCAATAATTTACCTATGGCGATAACGGAAAAGTCTCTCCTTGCAATCTATTGGAGGGTTTTTTAGACCCGCTCAAGGATGATAATTTTAGTATTATCTTCAACATCACCATCCTTGTGACCATATGTATATAGCCAGTTTGAGACAATCTCCTGTCCCTTGTCCTAGCTATTCTTTAAACCTCAAGCTGCAAACCGTTTAGAATATATTGCATGCACTTGTAATCCCACTGCTGTATGTGATTAGTACCCATATAGTGGATCATAAAGAAAGCGTTTGTAGGGATACATTCCAGCTTACTGTTGTTGAAAAGTACACAGGTGTAAACAGAATGGTATTGGGTTATTTTAGTATTGTAAGGACAGTGAGACGACCTATCACCAACAACTGACAGTTTTACTCAAACAGGTGCGAGAATATAATACAAGTTGTGGACGGAAATGTAGCATGCGCGTTGGCGCCAATAAATATATGAAATTGTAGCTCTGAGGGATCGGAACAAATATATACAATTGGCCACAGTGTGGCGAAAAGGAGAATTTAAATGAAATGGAGAATTCGATGAGAATGCTGGACGACAATGTTCTTACAGTATTAAATCTATGGCTCTAATTTTATTCCTTCAAAATTACCGTGTAACGGAATTTTTGTTGTCTACCGCAAGTTTATTACACACCCTCGTACACTGCAAGGGTATTTTTTTTTCTTCTTTTTTTGTTATCCATGTTATGTATGGGCGATAAAAACTCTCCCTTCGCAATGATTACCTGTTTATGCCTGTATCTGCTGGCATCTATCTGTTTGATTTTAGAGACCATTCACTGAAAGTAATTGTTATGAAAGCTTGCTGTCTGTTGAAATAAAGTTAATTGCATATACACCGTCTCTGTCACAGCCTAACGGCTCACCTGCACATTGGAAACTACTGGAGTGCTCAGCTCCCTCTTGCTTTTCCCTTTAATACCATGCCATACTGTTTGATTATGCCACCCTCGTACACTGACTCTTCTATCAACGCCACGCCCCCGAAACTACTGTCCTTCACCAGCATAGAAAGCGCTCACTTGGTTCTAGAGTGCTGAAGGTCAGTTTTGCATAAAAAAGGCATGACTTAGTCAAGCACCAAAGTAGATTAAGCTCTCGCAGCAATCCCTGAGGATATTTTCCTAGAAATCTCTACGTGAAAAAAGGGATACCCCCATAACGTATAAAGACTTCAAATCATACCTCCTGGAGCATTAGTCTCCATCACCTACCGCCTGTATAGAGAAACTCTTTCAGCTACCACAACAGTTGGGGGAGGAAAATGCTTAGTCTCCCTCAGGGAACTGACCAGTATTGCTGACTATACCCTGACGCTGATGGCTTTCCTGGTGGAGTGAATCTAATTTGTGCCCTTTCGGTATTGCGCCTAACTGAACGTGTATGTGCTGGCATCCTCGAAGTCAATATTTTGCCCATGAAGGACCTGATGATCAAAGTCGACGCCCTTATGGGCAGTCACTTTACCACCTTTCAGATCTCCATCAACAACTCCACTCCTGACAAAGTGGATAACTATTCAACATCGACCATAACAGATGTCAATGTGGTAGGACACAGATGGCCACCTCGTGACATGCCGGAGCAGCAACAAAGCTGTCCACCACTGGCATTTACCACCCCTCAATCCACTGGTCAACAAATTTTGAAAAGTTTTGTGCTTCTTAAAAGAGATTAGTTGATTCTTATGTATTTTCATTCAATGAATCCAAATATCACGTTGAAAAATGTGTATTGGCTACAGGTTCAAAGATACGAGGCATGCAATATTTGATTAATTTATTTTAATATACAGTATATGTCATTATGTTTTAAACTCTAATCCATATCTACTCTCTGCCCTTTTGCTTGACGCTTATAAATGGTTGAAGAGTCGTCTCTTGTTAGTGTCCAGCAATAGTCTGCAAGCATTGTTGTGTTCCATTACCCTGGTACCTCTTTTCCATGATTGAAATATCTTGATGAAATCTTTCACCATGTTCGTCACTAACTGCTCCACAGTTTGTTGG
>NC_090733.1:38536035-38543535 GCF_036898095.1 Palaemon carinicauda
TAATTTTGGAAGCGTGCGGTTTGACCTAAGGCGTCAGAGTTAACAATTATTGCTCTCTCTCTCTCTCTCTCTCTCTCTCTCTCTCTCTCTCTCTCTCTCTCTCTCTCTCTCTCTCTCTCTCTCTCTCTCTCTCTCTCTCTCTCTCTTCATGTTTATGTGCGTATATGTGTTTAAAAATGATAGCTCTAATAAGCCTTTCAGATATTTTTTTCTTTTTCGTGTTTGGGGGTATAAGGATTTTTAGTACTTATTCTCCATGAGACAAAACACAAATTGTAGAAGAAATACTTTTATGATTTAGCACTGTTTTGAAATATCAAGAAATGAAACTTTTCATATATGTAATTTTGCTTGTTAAAAACGTGAAGTTGATTCTTTTTTATTTAAGTATTTAACTCACAAATAAAGAATTCGCATAACATGGATTCTTAGAGTGCTTTTCTTTCAAAGTATTTGATATTTAGCTTTGATAAAGGTACCTGAAGATAAATAAATCTGCTTGACAGTGAAAATAAATATATAAAATTTCAATGAATTCAACCAACCTTTTTAGATCAGCCTCTAATCGAAATCGGAGTTCAAATTTAATGCTTTCATTTTATTCTTGATCAAACCACTTCATTCGAAAAGGAAAGAGACCAAATAAAAATGATTCCTTGTTCTCAGACAAACGATTTAGATATGAATGAATAATGATTGGATGTCCATGAATGCAACGCCTCGTCTCTTCTCACGTTGAATAAACAATGATATTCTCTCGAAGTTTTTTTGTTAGATAACTTAAAGTATAGACAAATGCATTGAAGGTTTTTTTTATGTTAATTGGTTGTTGAAAAATACATAGGTGTGAACGAAAAGTTATTTAGTTGTTTGTAGTAGTAAATCTATGACCCTGATTTATTCCTTCAAAGCTGCCGTTTAATAGGATTTTCGTTGTGTACCTCACATGTACCACACACCCTCATACACCGTGACAATATTTTTTGTTTCTCTCGTCGCACTGATTACCTATTCATGCCTGTATCTGCTGATATCGGTATGTTTGAAATTTTGAGACCTTTCACTAAACCTGTTTTTACAAAAGCTTGCTGTGTGTTCAAATAAAGTTAGTTGCATTTACGCCGACTCTGTTACAACCTAACGGCTCGCCTGCACATTGGTGACTACTGGAGTGGTCAGATCCCTCCTGCCTTCCCCACTCACTGCCGTGCCTTACTGTTTGATGATGCCGCCCTCATGCAGAGTGTGACTCAGTCAAGTACCAAAGCAGGTTATGCTCTTGCAGCGATCCCTGAGGAAACTTTCTTTTAAATCTTCAATTGGCTATGTGAACAAGGGAACACCCACATAACATATAAAGACTTCAAATCATACCTCTTGGAGCAGTGCTTGGCAACACCTACCCGCTGTATAGTGAAACTCTTTCAGCTCTCACAACAAGCATTGGGGTTCCAAAAATGACCAGTATTGCTCTCCTATAACCTGACGCTGACGGCTTTCCTGGTGAAATGAATCTAATTCGTGCCCTTTGAGTATTACTGCTACTTAAACCGGTATGTGCTGGCATCCCAGTCGTCGATATTTTGCCTATGAAGGATCTTATGATCAAAGTCGACACCCTTATAGGCAGTCCCTTCCCCTCATTCCAGATCTCCATCAACACCTCCACTCCTGATAAAGTGGACAACTATTCAACATCAACTAAAAGAGATGTGAATGCGGTAGGACACAGACAGCCAACCCATGGCAGAGCGCCGACGAAGCCGCCAACCCCCCACATATACCACCCCTCGATTACGCCCCAACCTATGACCTTTTAAGCCATTTCCTGGCACCAGTTGGCCGCTGTTATGCTGCTACCACTCCCAATTCGGGGATCCTGTGAAAAAATGGGCGAATGGTTGTCAGAGGCCACAAAATGAGTGAGTAAGCATCACTTACAACGTAGGGCTACATTATTATTATTATTATTATTATTATTATTATTATTATTATTATTACTTACTTACTAAACTACAACCCTAGTTAGAAAAGCAGGATGCTATAAGCCCAGGGGCTCCAACAGGGAAAAGAGCTCAGTGAGGAAAGAAAAAAGGAAAATAAAATATCTTGAGAAGAGTAACAACAATAAATATCTCTTATATAAACTATAAAATCTTTAACAAAACAAGAGGAAAGGAAATAAGATAGGAGAGTTTGCTCGAGTGTACCCTCAAACAAGAGAACTCTAACCCAAGACAGTGGAAGGCCATGGTACAAAGGCTAGGGCACTACCCAAGACAAGAGAACAGTGGTTTGATTTTGGACTGTCCTACTCCTAGAAGAGCTGCTTACTGTAGCTAACGAGTCTCTTCTACTCTTACCAAGAGGAAAGTGGCCACTAAACATTTACAGTGCATGAACCCCTAGAGTGAAGAAGAATTGTTTGGTAATCTGTGTTGTCAGGTATATGAGGACAGAGGAGAATATGTAAAGAATAGGCCAGACTATCCAGTGTGTGTGTGTAGGCAAAGGGAAAATGAACTGTAACCAGAGAGAAGGATCCAATGTAGTACTGTCTGGCCAGTCAAAAGACCCCATTACTCTCTAGCGGTAGTATCTCAACGGGTGGCTGGTGCCCTGGCCAACCTACTAATCTTTTTCTTTCAAAAGATACGGGTGTGACATTTTTGGTAGACCCAGTTATTTGTCTTTCTCTTACGCCATAGAAACTCTCCAGGGCACAGCTTAGCCGGTGTAAGTCTGCCGATATCCGCCTGGTATCTGACTATGGATTTGTGATACCCACCTACGGTTACGGTTACGAGAACCTAAAATATCGTTTGGAAGCCTCTCTCGTTGCTAACATCCCGTTGTTAGTGACGTCATTTTCATAAATTACGTGAAGGATTATCAACGCTAGGAAAGTCTTGTAACAATAAGTCACGCTACAACTGCTGACCGTAACAAGGATTGTAACTACAGATGTCTTTCATATGAGATAAAACTGTTAACAACTACTGTGAAAAAAAAAAACTGTTGAAATTATGTCTAAAAGGATCCTATTATTTGGTAATGTTACATGATTTCAAAGGGAAAAAATCAAAGATATATATCAAAGGTATAAAAAAAGTATGACTTTAATACTTTGCAAATATTCGACTTCATATATATATATATATATATATATATATATATATATATATATATATATATATAAAATATATATATATATATATATATATATATATATATATATATATATATATATACAACTGATGATTTTTACCTTTTAAATTTTATATACGTAACCTTTACAAGAAATATTCTTTCCTAACACTACATGACTTTTTTCCCTTTAACATTCCGTAATGACAATTTGAATAATAACAAGAACAATTATAGTAAATACACACTTATTATTATTATTATTATTATTATTATTATTATTATTATTATTATTATTATTATTATTATTATTTTATGTATATTTTTAGTAATTCTTATTGCAATTTTTGGATATTTTTATTGGTAATAATGTTGCTGTTTAATTACATTCCTACGATTTTTATGTTTGTCGTTGTTAGTATTAGTTGTATGGGTAATAACAGTACTTTCTCTTGTAATATAAAAAAACTAGATCGTAGTAAAGACTACAAATTGTTATTTGAGCGTCTTTCTATGTTCATTATTCTAAAAGACATACTAATAACGTCTAAAAATGACCGGAGTTAAGATGATTTGAGAGTTTATATAATGGAACTAGTGGCTTGATATCAAGAAGGAATTGCTAGACTGATTAGTCATTAGTGTTCAGGAAGATGGGAGTGTGCAAAAGGACGGTATCATAATGAGGGAGGGAGATTTCCTCAAGATATTAGAGATAATATAGGTATTACATATCCTTCCTGCAGGAAATATATGAATATAAGAAATTTATCATCAATACCACGTCTATTTTAATTATGAAAGACAACATTACCTGCCCCTTCAAAAAATAGCGATAGATTAAGATGCTTAAGAAAATAAAACTATATAAGCACGAATCATCTAGAGAAACAAAAAAAGTTTGAAGTACGTATGAGCTTCTAGCTTTTCATTATTCCTCTTTTAGAATGCAGGCAAATAATATAGTATTTCAAGTAATCTATAATACCTATTTACCCAGAAATTTCACTATTTCCTTTTTCTTTTCCTTCTCCCCTTTCAGAAACTTGTTCCGATAGGAAATGCTTACAGACTTTGTTTCATCTTGAATATTTTTTATCTATGCAAACTTTTTTGAAATATTCTGACATTATTCACCTGGGAGGGATTTTATGAAAAGTGGCTTCCACAGAAAGTTTTTATTTATGAAGTGCTGGAAATATATCTAGCATTATATTCAGAGAGAGAGAGAGAGAGAGAGAGAGAGAGAGAGAGAGAGAGAGAGAGAGAGAGAGAGAGAGAGAGAGAGAGAGAGAGAGAAAACTCATGATATTGTGGAAATTAATTTTCTTACTTTTAGACACTCATTTTCAGTGCGAATATAAATGTAAGCTATCCAAACCGTATTTTTAGAAAACCACTTCTTCATCATAGAGAATTATGTTACTGTAAGTAATTATGTTTGTTTATTGTATAACTTTTCATCTTAATTTACTTTATTTTCATTGTATAATTTATTACCGTCATATCTGAATGTTTTTCGTTATGAGAGGAGTTAAGCTCAAAAGCAAGGAGTAATAAGATAATACTATGAAAACATGAAACATAAATCGAATTTCATTCACTTTTCGTCGAATTACATGAAATCTACTGATTAACATCCGATGAAAATCCCATAAGCCTTCAATTGTTCCGGTCCATTTACTGTGATCTCTCCTCCAAGCATTATGCCCAAATCCAAAACTCGATTCATCAAGTCTGAGATTCTATTTCCACTGAATCGCGTTATCTCATTTGCCCCAGTAAGAAGCTCTTCACATCCTGATATTTGGAAAGATCTCTCCGTCATCAAACTAATAGGAGTGGTTGGATTGATGAAATATAGACATTGATATTTTGTCTCAGGCTGTTTCCTTTGTAAATAGAGTAACAACAGAATATAAAAAAATCCAATCCTTTTTTTATATTCTTATCCTGTCATTATGATTTAGGATCAACAAATGCTCGTAAACTGATACACATTAAATACATTAATTATCAAGTTTTATGTTTTTGCTAGGGCTGCCATATCATAAAGATTGATTATAGTAATATAAAAAAGAAAAAAAAACAGATAATAACAGAATAATAAAGTCTACTCCAGAATGTTGAACAATTTCTCTTTTAGAAGAGAGAGAGAGAGAGAGAGAGAGAGAGAGAGAGAGAGAGAGAGAGAGAGAGAGAGAGAGAGAGAGAGAGTACGTCTTTATAAGTAAAAAAATATTATATATAAATCATATTCTGAAAATTGTCGTATTTCACTGGAAGCCTATTAATATTCTTAATTAAATAGGCAAAAGCTAATGTGATTTCAACCAGAATTATAAACTTCTTCAAAATGTCTTCACTAATTACCAAGAAATTACCTAAGGCTGGGAGACTTAAAATAAAAGTGATTGGAAATTTAATATACGATAAATAAGTATTATCAGTATATGGAAATGACGGCCATCCTATTGAATAAATCTCGGGGAATGCTTTTACATTCTAAAATGAAGGAACATAGTTTTATTATAGGTTTTAGTATTTTATTGGATTTATAAATGTTAGGGGAATATTTAATCTGATGATTTGCTAGATTTTACCTCCAAGCTTTACTATCATAATCTATGAAAGGTAGAGAAATATTAACGGCAGAGATATTTGTTAGTTATTAGCAATTCCTTCCAAGCTGGTATTTTGGTTAATAAAATGTAGGTGTTACCAGAATTTAACTAATATATACCCTTTTTAAAATACTATATGATATTCAACTGATGATATTTCAGTGTACATATTTGTAGTTGATTAATTCAAATTAGATATATCCACCGCATAACCATGAAAACTTTTTACTCTTATGATAATTGTATAAATTATGTATTTTGTTAAAATAACTTTGATAATACGTTCCCATATTTAACACTAAAGAAATTTAAACTATTTTATAATGTAACAGATTACATTTGTCTAAAAGAGGAAATATGTTAAACACTTTGCTCTATTAACCCTGAGATGATATATATCATTTTATATAACTGAATCAAAATTATGTTGTAATGAATATAGAAAAACTTTTCCCATTCATAACCTTGAATAGAATTAGATAATATTATGATGATAGAGGGTATGTATTCATTCTCTAAAGCCAATTAATTACTATTTGAATAAAAGGTGCTCAACTCTGCAGAAAAATAAACAGCAGCAGCGTTGGTTAAGTACACTCTATGAAATACAAATCTCATTAATATATGCACTAGATATAAAAAAGAAAAATATGGTTAGATAATAATATCTCTTTCAACTAAGAAGGGAGCCATCCTTCCCCGTATTTTGTCTGGCTTCTACTGGTCTTAGCTTGGGCAGAGCAAACTCAACAACGATCTGCACTTCTGTATTCCGCTCACGAGTGACCTCAAAAACTGAATTACCATAACTATGCTCTCTCTCTCTCTCTCTCTCTCTCTCTCTCTCTCTCTCTCTCTCTCTCTCTCTCTCTCTCTCAAATTGTTTTCGCAATAACTGATTATATTTATAGCAATATATCTAAATCTATAGTTGGACGCTATCATGAAGACTTTATTCGATATTACGATTATGGAAGATAATGATACTTTTGATACTTTTAATACATATTGCTTGAAACTTTGGAAAAGTTAAGATGAAATCAAATAAGAACAATAATGGATGAAAATGTAAAAATCTTGACAAACAACTTTTTGACTAAGTATTAAAACACCAGCGAAAACGTAGAAACGATGTTTTAATAATGTCAATGTGGTTAGATTTCCGATTAACAAGTAAGAAGGATTCTCAGGTGATAGTTATATTTAAAATTATAAGTATATATGCACCGCTATAAAAAATTTTCATTACCATATTCATAAACTAATATAGTCAAATGGTTTTACAATAATTTTTTTATGACAAAGGTAAAATTAGTACTCGATTTAACTTGCAGAAATATCCACAACGTTTTAGTGGAAATATTTTTTTCCTTTAAAGCTCAGTCTAACTTAGTTTTTCCCAAAAAAAAAAAATTGTTTTGCGTGTAAAGTCTAATAAATATTTTTTCTTCAATGTCTTTGGAATGCATTTCAATAAATAAATAATCCTTGGATTTTTTTTTCTAGGCTTCTTTAAAATCATTTCGACAATGGACTCTACAATTGAGTTTAACATATAATAAGAATAGAAAATAGATTGGAAACGCTTAACATGAATTTCCTTTAATATCGAGAAAGACTGTTTTTATTACCCATTACAGCAAGTTTATTATAATGATTAATGGAATAGGTCTTTACCAAAACGATGATAAAGAATACCTGGATGGTCACCTTTTTTTTTTTTCTAGGT
>NC_090733.1:38551035-38557025 GCF_036898095.1 Palaemon carinicauda
TGTCTGACGTGAACGAGCGTTTGGAAGAACACCTCCTGGCAGAAGTCCAGGATGAAGTTCAAGCCCCGGACGTCGTAGAGGAAGAGGTCGACGAGGTGTCGGCTACTCCGGTTCAGATTCCGGAGCCTATTCCCTCAACATCGGCCGGTCTCCCAGTAGAGCTGGGACAGGCCCTCTCTTCGATTGTTGGAATGATCCAGCAAATGCAGAAGGAGAATCAGGAGAAGGCGGCTGCTATGGAACTTCGGATGCAGTGCCTTGCAGAATCACGTGGGCCCCAGAAAAGGCTCAGTGTGAAAGACCTTCCCTTGTGCTCAGATGCTAACCCATGGAGGTATGCTGAGCACATGCCGATGACGACTGGAAAGATCGTCATCTCGGATAAGCTGGGCTCAGTTCCCTTGAGGAGCTGGAATTCTGGCCCAGCAAGGCATCATATCCGGACTGTTATGTCCGGTTGAGAAAGGAACCAGCTTCAAAGGAGGAGACAGAGCCGAAGGAGGTCATAGTGATGGACCATGCTAAGGCTCAAGCTCTACTTTCATCCTCGATGAAGGAGAGGGGCTTCTCTAACCCGAAGGTAGCTGCATTGAGCAAGAAGCTCCCTTCCTTTGTGTCCTCTCCTGCTAGAGCCTTCCCCTTTTTACAGAAAGGGTTTGCGGCTGTCCTAAAAGCAGTCGAGGCCGGCAAGCCTTGCCCCTCCCTGGAGGAGTGTAAACCCTTGTCGATGGCCCTGCCTATGGACCACAAGGACTGGAAGGACGTCCATCTGACGTTCTCAGTGGGAAAGTTGGAGGCTGATATTGCCGGACGGCAATTCGGCGAGGACCTCCCCAAGCTGTCTGACTTTCTTTTGCGAAGAGATTTCAAGACAAAAGAAAGACTGGCGGCCTCAATATCTCTTCAGACTACTCTTGAGACGATGGCAAGTGACCCCAAGGTCCATGAAATGTTCATGGTGGTGGCTAAGACTCACCTGGCCACGGTGACGAATGACCTTTATGGCTTCGTCAAGGCGAGGAGAGCTTGTAGGGAGTTCGTGTTCACCGGGGCTACGGTGAGGCACGAGCTAAGGAAATTAATCTCCTCCAACATTTGGGGAGAAGACCTTTTCCCTACCGATGTGGTCAAAGAAGTTGTTGATAAGGCCGCCGTGGAGAATAAAAACCTTCTCCAGAAGTGGGGCGGCTATCAAAAGAAAGTCTTCCCCGGATGAGGGTCCTCAACCAAAGAGGAAGAATATGAGGACTAGGCTACCGTCTCGGCCAGCCAAGCCCTCTAGACAGCAACAGCAACTGCAATTGCCATTGCCTCCAGTGCCCCCAGATGGTGGCACAAACCCCGTCCACTTTTCAGTGGGTACCCCAGGCTGTGCCGACTCAGTCCACAGCATTCACCCCAACGTTCGAAGGACAGTCTTCTTCCTTTCGAGCAAAGCCTAGAGGAGCAGCCAGAGGCTCGTCTAGGCGCCCCTCAAGGGGAAGGGGATTCTGGGGTGGTCGTGGTCAGGGATGCAAGACCTCAGGACGGCAGTCCAAGTGAAATGATACCGGTAGGAGGGAGACTGCTGAAATTTTGGGATCGATGGACCTTCGATCCCTGGGCCCACAGCCTTCTCAAGAATGGACTGGGCTGGAGCTGGTACAGCACTCCACCCCCGTGCCTTCGGTTTTTCCAACACTCCACCCCCGTTCTGGAGGAGTATGTTCAAGAACTGTTGGAGAAAAATGTGATCCGAAAGGTGAAGTCCATCAAATTCCAAGGGAGGCTGTTTTGTGTTCCCAAGAAAGACTCGGAAAAGCTCAGAGTCATTCTGGACTTGTCGCCACTCAACAAGTTCATAGTGAATTGCAAATTCAAAATGCTAACACTGCAACACATAAGGACCTTACTGCCCAAGAGGGCATACTCAGTCTCTATAGACTTGTCAGACGCCTATTGGCACATTCCAATCAGCCCGTCGACTCTCCCCCTACCTAGGGTTAAGGCTACAACGGAGACTATACGCCTTCAGAGCCATGCCATTCGGGCTAAACATAGCCCCAAGGTTTTTCACGAAGCTTGCGAGCGCAGCTCTCAAACAATTACTCCTAAAGGGAATTCAGGTAGTAGCCTACCTGGACGACTGGCTGGTGTGGGCAGCATCCGAGACAGAATGCTTGCAAGCTTCCAGTCAAGTGAACCAGTTCCTAGAGTACCTAGGCTTGAAGATCAACAGAAAAAAGTCTCGACTTTCTCCATCTCAAAAGTTCCATTGGCTGGGAATCAACTGGGACCTTTTGTCACACACCGTTTCTCCATCCCGGTGAAGAAAAGGAAGGAGATAGCGGGTTCTGTCAAGAGACTTCTAGATTCCGAAAGGATATCAAGACTCGAACAGGAGAGGGTACTAGGCTCTCTCCAGTTTGCTTCGGTGACAGACCCAGTGCTAAGAGCACAGCTAAAGGATGCAACCGGAGTTTGGAGAAGGTATGCATCAAACACGCGAAGAGATCTGAGAAGACCAGTGCCGCCTCGGCTACGTACTCTTCTCAGGCCTTGGTCCCAAGCCAGACATCTAAAGAAGTCGGTTCTTCTTCAGCCACCTCCCCCGTCGGTGACGATTCACTCAGACGCCTCATAAGGAGGGATGGGGAGGTCACTCTCATCGGAAAAAAGTCCAGGGGACTTGGTCCAAGCTATTCAGGACCTTTCACATAAACTTTCTAGAAGCTATGGCAGTGCTCCTTACCTTAAAGAAAGTCTCCCCGCATCACTCGATCCACATAAGATTGGTGATGGACAGCGAGGTAGTTGTGAGATGCTTGAATCGACAAGAGTCGAGGTCACCACCTCTCAACCAGGTGATGTTGGCCATTTTACCGATTGGCGGAAAAGAAGAAATGGTACCTGTCGGCAGTTCACCTTCAAGAGTCAGCAAACGTGACAGCGGACGCTCTATCCAGGTTCACACCGATAGAGTCGGAATGGTCCTTAGACGCAGGATCTTTTTCCTTCATTCTGAATCAAGTCCCAGAACTGCAGATAGACCTCTTGCGACGAAAGACAACAAGAAGTTGCCCCAGTACGTGTCCCCGTACGAGGACCCCTTAGCGGAAGCAGTGGACGCGATGTCCCTCGACTGGAACAGATGGTCCAGGATTTATCTGTTCCCCCCCCTCACAACCTTCTGTTGAGGGTACTCAACAAACTGAGATCCTTCAAGGGGGTAGCGGCAATAGAGGCCCACAAGTGGCCGAACAGCATGTGGTTCCCCTTGGCGTTGGAACTACAGCTGAAGTTTGTGCCGCTACCACATCCAGTTCTGACCCAGCGAGTCCAGAAGTCGACCTTCTGCGCTTCATTACAGAAAACCCGGGACCCTGGAGCTCATGATTTTCTCTCCCTTGCGTTGAGAAAGCGTTTCGGGATTTCGAAAGCCAGCATAGACTTCCTAGAGGAATATAAGTGCAAATCTACTAGAAGGCAATATGAGTCATCTTGGAGAAAATGGGTGGCCTTTGTCAAGGCGAAGAGTCCGCAGGAGTCTCGACAGACTTCTGCTTATCTTTCTTCATCCACCTCCATGGTCAAGGGTTGGCAGCTAACACGATTTCAGTGTGTAAGTCTGCTTTGACGAGACCCATTCTATATGCCTTTCCAGGTCGACCTAGGTACCGAGATCTTTAATAAAGTTCCGAAAGCCTGTGCTAGGCTCAGACCTTCAGCACCTCCAAAGCCCATTTCATGGTCTTTAGACAAAGTTCTTCATTTTGCTTCTCTGTTGAGCAATGAAGAATGTGCCGTTAAAGGATTTGACACAAAAAGTTATTTTTCTATTTGCACTCGCGTCCGGGGCCAGGGTTAGTGAGATCGTAGCCTCTCGAGAGAGGCAGGTCGTGTTCAGTTCCTGGATGGGGGGGAACTGAACCAGTTTCCGGATCCTACGTTTCTCGCCAAGAATGAGTTACCCACCAACAGGTGGGGTCCCTGGAGAATCTGCCCTCTGAAAGAAGATGCATCTCTATGTCCAGTAGAATGCCTAAAGGTCTATATTCGTAGAACTTCAGACTTCAAGGGTGGTCAACTATTCAGGGGAGAAACATCAGGCTCAAATTTATCTCTGAATCAACTCAGAGCGAAAATCACATATTTTATTCGCAGAGCGGATCCTGACAGTACACCCGCAGGTCACGATCCGAGGAAAGTTGCCTCATCCTTAAATTTCTTTAATTGTATGGACTTTGAACATCTCCGTTCATACACTGGCTGGAAGTCTTCCAGAGTGTTCTTTCGCCACTATGCGAAGCAAGTAGAGGAACTAAAGAGATCTGTGGTAGCAGTGGGTCGTGTTATTAACCCTACTGTTTATCTCTGCGAGGAACAGCGTCTTAATTGGGACGATTAAGTCCAGGGTGAGTGTGTAGGTTCATACTGTACTACAAACTAAATGAGGGCACCAAGTGCCCACTTAGACTGTTCCTTTTTCCAAAGGTGAATCTAGCATAAGTGCAGACATGTGTACCGAGCGTTTCTAACGCTAATGTGATTGATTTGTAATACAGACTTTTATGACTTGATACCTCGGTATCTTAAAAAAAGTGGCATTTGATGTTTTTTTCTTTCAGATAAACAAGTTCTGTTTACTATCATACTTATGCTTAAAGTTTTGGGTTATTCTCTTTTTATATATATATATATATATATATATATATATATATATATATATATATATATATATATATATATATATATATATATATATATACATATATATATATATATATATTATATATATATATATATATATAATATATATATATATATATATATATATATATATATATATATATATATAATATATATATATATATAATTGTTGTTAACCTGTCTATTTATCGTCTGTCAATAAACTTGTTCTTGAGAACCTTGCGTCTCTTTCACCTGTGTCAATTTATTGGTATAATTGAGCATTTATTCTATATACCTTATCTAGGATAATTCTAATAGAATTGTTCTTTTATGCAAGCTATGTTGCATTGGTTTATGATTCCCTTAACGGGAGGACTCCGTCCATAAAGGGACGAGGGCGGTTTTACTAGTTTCTTCCTATGCGGATATAAACCTTTGTCCAATACAAGTATTGTGCGGATTACTGGTCGATATTTCATATTGACGCAGTGGTTCTTTACAAACTATGCTTTACTTAATATAGGGTGAGACCACTATAGTAGCTTGCTTGGTAGTCATACATAGGTATATGTATCTCTTCGAGACCTTCCTAGAGTCTAGTAGGACTTCTTCCCTGTAGGGGGCAGAAGCTCTAACATGGGTTATAGTTAGTTGAAAAGAAGTATAACGGTAACATCTTAGGTCTCTAGGTCTAGTTGACCGGGAAAAATTACTTCCGGGGAGTACGGCACGTTAAGAGAATCCACAGATACAGTAATGCTCTGGTATACTTCCATCAGGACGACATGGCTTGAGCCCAAAAAACGGATTTTGAGCGAAGCGAAAAATCTATTTTGGGTGAGATGGCCATGTCGTCCTGATGGACCCGACCTTGCCCTTTCTAGAAAGGGCTGTAGGACCCCTCCTACATACAGTATCTGTAGCACCTCGTGTACGCTACAAGGACTACAGATGGCGCCAGGATTGGCACCAGGCACGCTTACGAACGGGAGATAAGGAGCCTTGGGAGCGGCTCCCCCTTTTTCTTTCCCGAATTCGTTTCTTGCCAATTGCCCCTACGAGACGAAATCTCTGTCAGGGTGCAGATTGCCATGTGGCGTGTCAAGAATACGTGCTCTGATATGTTGCCGATATCCCTTTCAGGAGGGATATTCGCTCCAGGAGTTAGAATTCTGGTACCTTAAGGTAAATTCTCTGGGAATATCGCCGTAGTTGTAATATACCCTAGGAAGCTACCCTATAGGAACTTCCATCAGGACGACATGGCCATCTCACCCAAAAATAGATTTTTCGCTTCGCTCAAAATCCGTTATATATAT
>NC_090733.1:38567525-38570025 GCF_036898095.1 Palaemon carinicauda
ATGGTTGGATGCTCTTCATCTTCTCCTAATAAAATTTCTTCATTCTCCGCAGGTTGTTCAGGTGGTGCTGTTCTATTTAGCAAAGTTCTAAAATGTTCTACCCATCTCTCCTCAATTTCCCCACTCTCTACTAAAAGATCGCCATTTCTACTGCGCACCATTCCTTGTCTGGCCTGGTATCCCTTCCTGATTTTATTTATTCCATGGAACTCGGCCCTCACATTTCCCAGTCTGCTATTGCTCTCAATCTCTTCCAGCTCTCTATTGATCAGCATTCTTTTCTTCCTTCTGTTAGTGCTGCATGCCTCATTTCTTGCCTCTGTATATATCCTTCTCCTCTCTGCATTTCCTCTATTCTCTATCCATTTTAATCTTGTTTCTCTTCTTCTTTGGGCGGCCTCTCTGCATTCCTCATCAAACCATTGTCCTCCCCTTCGTCGTCCCACCCTACCAACAGTTCTCTCTGCTGCTTCCCGCACTATAGGCTTTACTTGGTCCCAACTCACATCATCATCCACCTCCAAAGCTGCAAATCTGTTCTCTACTTCAACCTGATATTGTAATCTTGTTTCCCCTTCCTTCAGTTTCTCAGTAGCTATCTTAGATGTTTGCCCTCCATTCTTTTTCTTTGTTGTTAGTTTTATACGTATTTTTGCTGTCACCATGTAATGATCTGAATCACAATCTGCTCCCCTGTATGCTCTCACATCCATCAGCGCTGATCTAAATTTCCTTTTGACTAAAATGTGATCAATTTGGTTGGTTGTATTTCCATCAGGTGAAAGCCAAGTGCCCTTATGCTTTTCTTTGTGTGGGAACAGAGTGCCCCCTACTACTAAATTGTATGCTGTGGCTAGCGTTGCTAGTCTAATCCCGTTGTCATTACTACTTTCATGCAAGCTATGTGTGCCTATAGTTCCTGCAAAAGCTGCTACTTCTTTACCTACTTTAGCATTCATATCCCCCAATATTATTAGCATATCGTGTCCCGGTACCTTGTTTAAAACCTCCTGAACTTCATCATACCATTGATCTTTAGTATCTTCTTCACTGTCTTCTGTAGGGGCATGTAATGTTATTACTGTGATTTTAAACCAATTAGCAGTCATCCTTATTCTTGCTATTCTGCTGCTTATACCCTCAAACTCCACAACTGCAGTGCTTATATTTTTACTAATATAAAACCCAACTCCCTCCTCATGTCTCTCATCTTCTCTGCCACTATAGTATATGACCCCCTTATCCGTTTCACACTTCCCAACTTCCAGCCATCTTATCTCTTGTATATATATATATATATATATATATATATATATATATATATATATATATATATATATATATATATATGTATATATATATATATATATATATATATATATATATATATATATATATATATATATATGATAAATTTTGCACATTTTTACGTGTTTTTCAAATTCAAATAAGCCATATATATATTTTGATATATTAATGTCTGGATTCTCTTAACGACCTCGGGATCAGAGCCCCAGGCAAAATCTCACAAAGACAAGAGCTTGGCTCCGGCCGGGAATCGAACCCTGGTCGGCAAGCTTATATAGACAGTGACTAACCCATTCGTGGCCGAATGGGTTAGTCACTGTCTATATAAGCTTGCCGACCAGGGTTCGATTCCCGGCCGGAGCCAAGCTCTTGTCTTTGTGAGATTTCGCCTGGGGCTCTGATCCCGAGGTCGTTAAGAGAATCCAGACATTAATATATCAAAATATATATATGGCTTATTTGAATATATATATATATATATATATATATATATATATATATATATATATATATATATATATATATATATATATATATATATATATATATGTATATATATATATATATATATATATATATATATATATATATATATATATATATATATATATATATATATATATATATATATATACATATATATATATATATATATATATATATATATATATATATATATATAATATATATATAATCAGATGGTTCTACCTTTTTGATATTTGGAGCTTTACTTGAGTATGAATCATATAAACTAGGTACAGCTCAAAGCGCTATAAAACGAATGAAGAACGAGACGGAAAAATTGCAAAATGGATACAAAGGCAAACTAAAGTGGAGGATATTTTAGCAACAGGTAAGAACAAGAAATATATATAAGCAGGATAAATAATGAGAATGACACACAATAGTTGGACATTAAGAAAACAGAATTGGTTCCTAGAGATTACAAATGAAGAATCAAAAGGGAGAGAAGGCGATGTACTGAGGGAATAAGAAAGCTTTTGGGTGCGGTTCGTAATGAAATGACTTTGTTCTTCAGTGGAACGCTAACGGGAGATTACGACGATGAATATATATAAATATATAAATATATATATATATATATATATATATATATATATATATATATATATATATATATATATATATATATATATATATATATATATATATATACATATATATATATATA
>NC_090733.1:38580025-38582525 GCF_036898095.1 Palaemon carinicauda
GAAAGAGGAACTTGCCAATAACCCTTCAACAAATCGAATTTGCTAATGTATTTGGCCTTCCCCATTCGATCAATACAATCCTCAATTCGAGGTAATGGATAACAATCAGATTTAGATAACTCATTCAACTTACGGTAATCAAAACATAACCTGAAATCACCGTCGGATTTCTTTACCAATACAACAGGTGATGACCAAGGACTTTGACTAGGTTCAATTAGGTCATGTTTTAGCATATAATCCACTTCCTTTGCTACAACCTCATTTTTGAAAGGATTCAACCTGTAAGGAGATTGTTTCACAGGAGTGGCGCTACCTACCTCTACATCATGTTCAAGGACCGAAGTCCTACCCGATACATCCGCAAATAATTCTTTATAATTAGATTCTAAATTTTTCAAAGACCTTTGTTCTTCCTTACCTAAATGTGAAATTACTCCCGAAAAATTTTCCAAAGATTTTCTATTATCCGACCGCCATTCACATCCATTAAAACAATTATCATCCATACCCTTCCCCTCTGAAAAAGAAAAATGGTTATTGTTCTCAGAATCTACCGTATTCCCAATGGTTGCCACAGGAATGACTTTTTCCCGTTCCATATAAGCCTTCAACATATTTACATGACACAGTTGAAAAGGTTTCCTTCTTTGAGGTGTCTCCACTAAATAGTTAACTTCACTTACTTTTTTCAAAATTTTCCAAGGACCTGAAAAAGAAGCTTTAAATGGATTCCCTGGGAAGGGTAACAAAACCAATACTTTATCGCCTACCGCAAAGTTGCGTGCCTTGGACCTTCTATCAAAAAAAAACTTCATTCTTTTTTGGCTACATAATAAGTTTTCACCCGCAAATTTCCAAGCCTTGGTTAATTTATCGCCTATATTAGACACATAATCCAATAAATTAGCCTCAGGGACGTCTCCCTCCCAAGACTCACGAACCACATCAAGAGGACCTCGAACACAATGGCCAAACACAAGGTTGAAAGGCGAAAAACCTAAAGACTGACTTGGGACAGAACGAAAAGCGAACAACAAATAAGGTAATTCCTTATCCCATTCAGAACCATTAATCAAACAATATTTCTTTACCATAGATTTCAGGGTCTGATGAAATCTCTCCAGAGCTCCCTGACTTTCTGGATGATATGGAGAAGAGGTCACATGTTTTATATTTAACTCTGCCATTTTATCTCTGAAATACCTGCTAAAAAAATTAGAACCACAATCCGATTGAATAATTTTAGGCATCCCAAACCTGGTAAAAAAGTCAATAAGTACATCTACAATTTTAACACTTTTTATCGTACGTAGTGGTATGGCCTCGGGATATCGAGACATCCTATCCATGATTGTCAAAATATATTCATTACCACTACGCGTCTTCGGTAATGGTCCAACAACATCAATAATGACTTCCTTAAAAGGTTCGGAAACTACAGGAATAGGACATAGAGGCGATTTTGGAATCCGCTGATTGGGTTTACCGACCCTCTGGCACACATCACAACTATTGACAAACTTCTTTACATCTGCCTTCAACTTCGGCCAATAATAATTCCCTAACAATTTGCAAGAAGTTTTATGAATTCCAAAATTGCCGGCCAAACCACTTTCGTGCGCCAATGACATTAACTCCTTCCTGTAACCAAAGGGAACCATTATCTGTTTCACAATTTCATAATCAACATTATCCACCCCCATAGGCCTACTCAACCTATATAAAATATTATTAATTATCTTAAATTTGGGACCAGTCATATCAGACACCTCCCCTGACTCGATAGGGAGTTCCCGAAACTCCTTTTTCTGGTCTTTGATTAGCTCTTCAGTAGTCCAGTTTAACGTGTCCGTTACCATTCCAAGATCTACAGCTAGGCTATCACTACGATCTAAACTACTTAAATCTACATCAATTGTTGACTCTGCAGCGTCAACAATTCTAGCACTAGAACGAGTAACTGCTGCTACTTCACTATCAGGGTTTATCAATATCGGACAATTATTATTCTTCATAGCCAAATCATTCCCTATCACAACATCAACCTCCTTAACCGGGAATTTATCTACTATGGCCAGTTCCACATTCCCTGCAAAGGAAGGGCAGATTAAATTAAAATTTTCAATAGCATACGACTTTACTGAATCAGGAAAACCAGCCAATAACACAAATTCCCCACTTTTGGGTACAAAATTACAAGGTAATGCCTCCCTTAGAATCAAAGACTGAGCTGCACCGGTATCACGCAAAATACGCACTCGTCTTTTCTCGGACGAATTGGCGAAGGAGACACTACCGAAGGACAAATATCTGTCAAAACAACCAGGTAGTCATTGATCAGCGGATGTTGTTGGGGTAGGTTCTGTCTCTCTCTCTTCCACGCCCATCACTGACCTAACATTAGCATTTTGGGATTTTCTAAACGCATAACACATGCTCTTTACGTGCCCCTTCTTATTGCAAAAGAAGCATGTCAATGTTTTCAATTTCTCTGGAT
>NC_090733.1:38590025-38595025 GCF_036898095.1 Palaemon carinicauda
TGTATACATATGTGTATATATATACACATATATATATATGTATATATATGTATATATATATATATATATATATATATATATATATATATATATATATATATATATATATATATATATATATATGTATATATATGTATATATATATATATACATATATATATATATATATATATATATATATATTTATATATATATATATGTATATATATATATATATATATATATATATATATATATATATATATATATATATATATATATATATATAATATCTGCAAGAATGCTTTATACTTACAGGTTGAAAAAACTTCACCATTATAGTAATTAACAAATAGATAGATTTGTAAGGACCTGGAAAATTAACGTGATATATAAAATATTTACAAAGATCATATTAGTCCGAATGAAAATACAGTGTGTCTTAATGAACCAAAAGAGCTGTCTAGCTTTAAGAAGTAGTTATTCAACAACTGACCATATCCATGTAATCAACTAACTAATATAAAAATCATCAGAGAATGACAAACCTCTTTGTATGTCATTTACAGACTATGAAAAAGCTTTTGATTCGGTCAAATCTTCAGCGGTAAAGAAAGCTCTTCAGAGGCATTGAATAGTTGAATCCTATGTTAAAACATATGAAATATTTCTAGAGGAAGTAGAGAATCCTAGAACTATTCATATATGGTAAGAACATTCCAATTGAGAAATAATTTAGATAGGGAGACTCCATCTCTCGTAAATTGCTCACAGCAAGCCCAGAAGAAGTTGTTAAAGATATAGGTAATACCGTAACAACGTAAGATTTGCATATGACAGAGTTTTATTTAGTGATTCCTAATAGGAATTGTAAAAGATGTTAGAAGATTTGAATAATGAAAATGACTATGTGCAAGAATCTGATAATGTTCAATGAAAATACCGAGTTAAATAATTGATAATTTGTTTTGTTTCATTGTTGGTGTCGGCTACCCCCCAAAATTGGGGGAAGTGCCTTGATATATGGATGGAAATAATTGATAAGGACGAACATCTACAGATTGTTAAAGAACATAGTACTTTAGACTAACGTGGGGGTTGCTCTAGGAAACGATATCGAAATTAAATTATGAAAATAAAATCTCCCTTTCCGTAGAAAGACCAGCATATAATCATATGATTCTACTTATATTGATATTTGGAGCCTTAGAGAATAAATGAGATAAACTAGTTACAGCTCCAGGGGGAATGAAAAGAATAATGAACGGAATTACACAACGAGACAGAAAAAAGAGCAAAATGGATACGAAAGCAAATTAATGTTGTGGATATTCTACTAACAAGTAAGAACATTAGAATGATAGACAATAGTTAGATATTAAGAATAACTGAATGAGTACCTAGAGATTGCAAAAGAAGAAAGAAAAGGGAGAGAATAAAATGTATTGAGAAAGTAAAAAAGTTCACGGCATTGAAATGCCATAAATAGAAACAAGTGTAGGGACGTGTCTTAAGCCTTTGATCTGCAGTGGAGTACTAATGGGAGATTATGATACATATATGTAGATATACATATATATATATATATATATATATATATATATATATATATATATATATATATAGATATATATATATATATATATATATATATATATATCTATATATATATCTATATATATATATATATATATATATATATATATATATATATATATATATATATATATATATATCAGTCTCTCTATTTGTCTTTATGCACACACAACCACACACACACATTTTATATATATATATATATATATATATATATATATATATATATATATATATATATATATATATATATATATATAAATATATATATATATATATATATATATATATATATATATATATATAGTATATGTATTGTTTATATGAGGAATACACAACGTCTCAGCGGCGTCCAGAAATCAAAGATAGATCATCCTGCACATAGTTTTTCAGGATAACAACAAAAATACATAAGGTTTTCTGTTGATAAACTGAAGACTATCTGCATGACGATCTGTTCGAGGAGAAGCTGTCATCGACTTTTTAACGCCGCTGAGACCTTTTTTATTCATAATAGACGTAAAGTAACTTGCTTGAGTACCATATATATCTATATATATATATATATATATATATATGTACATATATATATATATATATATATATATATATATATATATATATATATATATATATATATATTTATATATATATATATATATATATATATATATATATATATATATATATCCTTATATATATATATATATATATATATATATATATATATATATATATATATATATATATATATACAATTCTGTTATTGTTGATTTATTGACCACATATCCTGGAAATGTAGTAATAAAATCAAAGGATAAGAAAGTTTACTGAGAAAACTCTTTTTCTATATTACGTTAAGCATGAAAATCTTACCCTGAGAGAATATTATGAGAAGAAAGTTCGGATCATTTACGACCAACATCAAAAATGCACTTGTCGGTTGACATTTGTATGTAGAAAGCTGAAGTGATTTAGAATATAATAATAAGAAAATATTCATAGAATCAAATATAAAATCTGTAGTGAATGATTATCGATGTATTTATACAATTTAAAAAGAAATATATTACTACAATCATCACCATCATCTACGCCTATGGACGCAAAGGCTTCGGCTAGATTTTTCCAGTTGTGTCTATATTGAGCTTTTAAATCAATACTTCTGCACTTATTATCTCGTACTTCACGCTTCCTAGTCCCCAGTCATGTAGAGTTTGGTCTTCCAACTCTTTTAGTACCTCGTGGATCCCAGTTGAAAGTTTGGTGAACTAATATCTTGGGGAGTGGGAAAAGTATGACCAAACTATCTCCACCTAAGTAATCTCTCTCATGGTTTCGTTTCTAAACCTGTCCTGCAATCAACTCCCAATGTTGCTTTGAGGGCTTTGTTCTTAAATAAACAAAATATGCTGGAATTTGTTTCATTAATGTACCACGACTTATTTTCATATAGTAACACAGATCTTACTAAACTCTTATATAGCTTGCTTTATATATATAATATCAGGCGACTTAATTTCAAAATTCTACGCATCCTAGCTATTGTCTGATTTCCTTTTTTTTTCAAATTTTCATCAAGCTCCATTTCTAAGGATCCTGAATTAGAAATCTTAGTCCCCAAATGTTTAAATGATTCCAACTCATTAATCATTTTCCTTTCAACGATATTTCATCTTCCATTGCATATTCCGTTTTTGTCATCTCACGTGATATTTCATGCATTGGGATGAGCAAGATTTGCAACTCCATTGGTGTTCTGTTAATATGGACAGCATCATCAGCATACTCTAGATCAGCTAATTTTCTGTTACAAATCCAGTCCAATCCTTCTCCCTCATCCCCAAGTGTTCTTTGCTTTACAAAATCCATGAACAGGATAAATAAGTTAGGTGATAACACATTTCCTTGGACTGCTCTAATATTTACTTGAAATTCATATGATGGGAATCCACTAACATTAATTTTGTAGTTTTGAATTTGTTATGTTCATGAACAAACTTAATAAGATTTACACAATTTAGTACTCCCAACAAAAATTGCCGGTCCGAACTATCGAAATCTTTTTCATAGTCCACAAATGCATTCAAAGGTGGATTCTTACATTCTACGCAATGCTTTATATGTGTTAAAATAGAAATTTGGTCAGTACAACATCTAGCTTTTCAAAAATCGGGTTTTTTCTTTTTACGGTTTTCATCAATCTTTCTCTAGTGTCTTTAGAATGAGCTTATTATATGTTTTCATGAGAACTGGCGTAAGTCTGATGTCTGTAATTATGCCAATCAGTCAGATTTCCGTTTTTTTTTTTCTGTCATTTTCACTGACACTCCTATTTCCCATTTTACAGGTTTTGCCATATTCTACAAAATAATCTTGTAAGTATTCTATGATTCACTTTGTTTTCGGCCAATATCATAGCAGTAATTCCATCGTATAAAGGGGCTTTTTATCAGTTGAGTCTTTTAATGATGGACTCGACTTTAGACACACTGAATTTATTCATGGGCACAACAAGGTCTTAAACACCTCCAGATTTATCTTTCAAATTATTTCCCTCATATATCCTATTCATGACCTCACTAAAGTGTTCCATCTAACGTGGCCTCTTTTATCTTCTGTTGTTATAAGAGATCCATCTCTTTTGATGGTATATGCTTTTTCTTTATCTCAGTAGAGATTTCATTAGTAATGTTTTGAGCAATTCTTACACCATAGCCACCACCTGAATTCATAGCTTTATCAGCCTCATCTGCTTTCTTGTCTCAATAATCTCTCCACTCATTCCTGGCTTTTCTTTTGACTTCACTATCAATACTGGATTACTTAGCATGCTCTATATTGTAATTTTCATTACTTCCTCGAAAACTTTCAACTATCAATTTCTTTGTTTCCTTTTTTTAGTATTGCAAGTATCATTTGATATTCATGGCTTCCTCCTTGTAATTGCATGTCCCAAAACTTAACTGCCAACAAACTGATATATGTTTTTAATATCACACCACTTTGTAAATTGCCTGCTCCTCATTTCCTAAAGTCTCTGAGACTGCAAATCAATTCCTACATTCAATCGTATAGGTTTCTCTGTGCTCATATTCTGAAAGGTTAGTTGTATCAAACCTAGGTATTCGATTTAACTTTTTGTTGGCTGCTTTCAGTTTTAATTTCAATGTTGCAATTGTGAGCTGTTGATCACTACCAATATCAGCACCTATATGGCTTCTAACATTTCTCATAGTCCTCCTTCGGTCTTTATTAATGGCTTTGTGATCCATTTGATTTTCGTAATTGCTATATAGTGAAGTCCATGTAAATGTGTGAATGCCCTGGTAAAAGAAAAGAGTACCTCCAATAACAACATTGTTTGTTGAACAAAAACTTTTAAAATGTGTCCCTATTCATTTGCAGCTTCGTCAAGAACCTCA
>NC_090733.1:38607525-38630025 GCF_036898095.1 Palaemon carinicauda
TTTCCCCTTCTATTCATGTGATTTGGGTGGAAGTCAGCTGCAGTTCCAATATATATATATATATATATATATATATATATATATATATATATATATATATATATATATATATATATATATATATAAATATATATATATATATATATATATATATATATATATATATATATATATATGTATGTATGTATGTATGTGTGTGTGTGTCTGTGTGTGTGTGTATGAAAAATTGATTTGTTTATCGCTCTTTCTTTTAGTTGGGGGTTAATATTCAAAGAATGCTAATAGCATTTAAAAAGCTAAATAAAACCTATCAACACTCTGAATATTTATTCCAAATAATTTAGGAATAAATATTTGAAGAAAACTACAAATATATATATATATATATATATATATATATATATATATATATATATATATATATATATATATATATATATATAAGCTGATAGACACATACCAAAATTTAATTTATATAGACATTTCTGAAGGGCTGGGTAACAATTTCCAACAGCTTGGCAATTATCTGAATAATTCTTAAAAAATCAAGAATTACCATTCCAAACAAAATCGACTTATGGCAATATAGGACATCTGCCTGGAAACCATTGTAATGTATTTGATAGACAGATAATCCACCGACACTTTTAAACAATAAAAAACTGTACAAGTATCAAGTACCTAGAGTTTTGTTATCCTAATATAACTACATTTTGTTGGGTTGAGGTCGACCCACGAGATGCTCAGAAAAGTGTGAAGCAGTCGAGCTAGACTGAAGTACATAATGGTATGTTAATTACCTTAGCACCTTTGAGTGGTGATGATTTACATATATATATATATATATATATATATATATATATATATATATATATATATATATATATATATATATATATATATATATATATTTATATATATATATATATATATATATATATATATATATATATATATATATATATACATATATATATATATATATATATATATATATATATATATATATATATATATATATATATATATATATATATTATATATATATATATATAGGTTGGGGATCGACCAAGACCCACCACACCTCTCCATGGTTTCGTATACCTCTCTAAACTTTATCAAAGCCCAAGAAGTGTTTCCCTCTTTTAACGTTTCCACATATATCATGAGAATATCTAGACTTTCAAACAGATAAATATTTATGTTTCGGTCTGTTTTTTTTTAAGATTTTATTGTTCAGGATGCACAAGTTTAAATTATAGAATTTCAATATCTATTTACCATAGGTTTTTTTAATTATAACCAATTTTTGGAACATAAGATTTATTACAGAATTTTTCCTCAGATAAATAGTCAAATTTATCTCATAAGGCAAGTAAATCTCTTCCATTCCATAGTAATAATGATTTTGCAGCAAGTGGCTATTTATGGTGACCATGTGTCACTAAAATGTCCATTTCATATACGTAAATATGAACAAAAAGACATTTAACATCCAATCTATTTTTGGGAATATAATATAATTCCTATGGAATTATTTAAGACATATATGAAGGTAATTATAGAAAAATTATTTTTTCCAAAATATATATAACTGATATTAGCCTGATGACATTTATGCAGACAAAATGCATTAAACTTCATTTGTAATTTCTTATAAAAAAACGTAAGAAGCTTCCTTTCTCTTAGCTTCCCTAGATCGTATCTATAAACGAGTCAAACAAAAATACCGCTCTCCCCAACTATGTGGCTCGGAAATCCTATTATTCCATAGGGCAGTTCTTGATTGCTTCGATAAATCAATTTTCAAAGTTGCCTAATTCAATCCGAACTCTAGCCGTTATAAAGCAGCGTGTGATTTCCAGATCATAAATTCAGAAAGGCGAGGATATTAGTGTTAAAGTTGAAAATAGAATAGGAACTATTGGCATTTATATGTGGTAGTCATTTGCTTTAAGACTATATTTTCAATGAGTATGATAACATTAGCTTATGAATTTTCCTTGCCGTATTTGCCATCGTTCATAAGAATATCCTGGGTTCTGTTTTTAATGGTTTGCAACTACCCGTTTAAAAATTATTTTTAAACAATATTGAGAAAGTATTGTTTCTCTACAATATATATATATATATATATATATATATATATATATATATATATATATATATATATATATATATATATATATATATATATATATATATATATATATATATATATAAATAAATATATACATGTGTATATATATATATATATATATATATATATATATATATATATATATATATATATATATATATATATATATATATATATATATATATATATATATATATATATATATATATATATATATATATATATATATACATATATAACGGATTTTGAGCGAAGCGAAAAATCTATTTCTGGGTGAGATGGCCATGTCGTCCTGATGGAAGTTCCTATAGGGTTGCTTCCTAGGGTATATTACAACTACGGCGATATTCCCAGAGAATTTACCTTAAGGTACCAGAATTCTAACTCCTGGAGCGTGTATCCCTCGTGAAAGGGATATCGCGACATATCAGAGGACGTATTCTAGACACGTCACATGGCAATCTACGACCTGGACAGAGATTTCGTCTCGTAGGAGGTGATTGACGAGATACGAATTAGGGAAAGAAAAAGGGGAACCGCTCCCAAGGCTTCCCTATCCCCCGATTCGTATGCGTGCCTGGCGCCAATCCTGGCGCCATCTGTATTCCTTGTAGCGTACACGAGGTGCTACAGATACTGTATGTAGGGAGGGGTCCTACAGCCCTTTCTTAGAAAGGCAAGGGCGGGTCCATCAGGACGACATGGCCATCTCACCCAAAAATAGATTTTTCGCTTCGCTCAAAATCCGTTTTTTGGGCTCAAGCCATGTCGTCCTGATGGAAGTGTACCAGAGCATTACTGTATCTGTGTATTCTCAGAACGTGCCGTACTCCCCGGAGGTAATTTATTCCCGGTCGACTAGACCTAGAGACCTAAGATGTTACCGTTATACATCTTTTTAACTAACTATAAACTATGTTAGAGCTTCCTGCCCCCTACAGGGAAGAGTCCTACTAGACTCTGGAAAGTCTCGAAGAGTACATATATCTATGTATGAATACCAGGCAAGCTAATATAGTGGTCTCGCCCTATATTAAGTAAAGCATAGTTTGTATAGAACCACTGCGTCAATATATTGACCAGTAATCCGCACAATACTTGTATTGGACAAAGGTTTATATCCGCATAGGAAGAAACTAATAAAACCGCCCTCGTCCCTTTATGGGACGGAGTCCTCCCATTAGGGGACTACATAAACCAATGCAACATAGCTTGCATAACAGAACAATTCTATCAGAATTATCCCAGATAAGATACATAGAATTAAAATGCTCAATTATACCAATAAATTGACACAGGTGAAAGAGACGCAAGGTTCTCAAGAACAAGTTTATTGACAGATAATAAACAGACAGGTTAACAACGAATATATATATTTATATAAAAGAGGATAACCCAAAACTTTAAGCATAAGTATGATAGTAAACAGAACTTGTTTATCTGAAAGAAAAACCATTAAACACCACTTTAATAAGATATCAAGGTATCAAGTCATAAAAGTCTGTATTACAAATCAATCACATTAGCGTTAGAAACGCTCGGCACACATGTCTGAACTTATGCTAGGTTCACCTTTGAAAGAAGGAACAGTCTATATGGGCACTTGGTGCCCTCATTTAGTTTGTAGTACAGTATGTACCTACACACTCACCCTGGACTTAATCGTCCCAATTAAGACCACTGTTCCTCGCAGAGTTAAACAGTAGGGTTAACTACACGACCCACTGCTACCACATATCTCTTAAGTTCCTCTACTTGCTTCGCATAGTGGCGAAAGAACACCCTGGAAGACTTCCAGCCCGTGTATGAACGGATATGTTCAAAATCCATACAATTAAAGAAATTTAGGGATGAGGCAACTTTCCTCGGATCGTGACCTGCGGGTGTACTGAAAGGATCCGCTCTGCGAATAAAATATGTGATTTTCGCTCTGAGTTGATTCAGATATAAATTTGAGCCTGATGTTTCTCCCCTGAATAGTTGACCACCCTTGAAGTCTGAAGTTCTACGAAGATAGACCTTTAGGCATTCTACTGGACATAGAGATGCATCTTCTTTCAGAGGGCAGATTCTCCAGGGACCCCACCTGTTGGTGGGTAACTCATTCTTGGCGAGAAACGTAGGATCCGGAAACAGGTTCAGCTCCCCCCCCATCCAGGAACTGAACATGACCTGCCTCTCTCGAGAGGGCTACGATCTCACTAACCCTGGCCCCGGACGCGAGTGCCAATAGGAAAATAACTTTTTGCGTCAAATCCTTTAACGCACATTCTTCATTGCTCAACAGGGAGGCGAAATGAAGAACTTTGTCTAAAGACCATGAGATGGGCTTTGGAGGTGCTGAAGGTCTGAGCCTAGCACAGGCTTTCGGAACTTTATTAAAGATCTCGTTACCTAGGTCGATCTGGAAGGCAAATAAAATGGGTCTCATCAAAGTAGATTTACACACTGAAATCGTGTTAGCTGCCAACCCTTGGCCATGGAGGTGGATGAAGAAAGATAAGCAGAAGTCTGTTGAGATCTCCTGCGGATTCTTTGCCTTTACAAAGGCCACCCATTTTCTCCAAGATGACTCATATTGCCTTCTAGTCGATTTGCACTTATATTCCTCTAGGAAGTCTATGCTGGCTTTTGAAATCCTGAAACGCTTTCTCACCGCAAGGGCGAGAAAATCATGAGCTGCAGGGTCCGGGTTTTCTGTAATTAAGCGCAGACAGTCGACTTCTGGACTCGCTGGGTCAGAACTGGATGTGGTAGCGGCACGAACTTCATCTGTAGTTCCAACGCCAAGGGGAACCACATACTGTTCGGCCACTTGTGGGCCACTATTGCCGCTACCCCCCTTGAAGGATCTCAGTTTGTTGAGGACCCTCAACAGAAGGTTGTGAGGAGGGAACAGATAAATCCTGGACCATCTGTTCCAGTCGAGGGACATTGCGTCCACTGCTTCCGCTAAGGGGTCCTCGTACGGGGACACGTACAGGGGCAACTTCTTGTTGTCTTTCGTCGCAAAGAGGTCTATTTGCAGTTCTGGGACTTGATTCAGAATGAAGGAAAATGATCCTGCGTCTAAGGACCATTCCGACTCTATCGGTGTCAACCTGGATAGAGCGTCCGCTGTCACATTGCGGACTCCTTGAAGGTGAACTGCCGACAGGTACCACTTCTTCTTTTCCGCCAATCGGAAAATGGCTAACATCACTTGGTTGAGAGGTGGTGACCTCGACCCTTGTCGATTCAAGCATCTCACAACCACCTCGCTGTCCGTCACCAATCTTATGTGGATCGAGTGACGCGGGGAGACTTTCTTTAAGGTAAGGAGCACTGCCATAGCTTCTAGAAAGTTTATATGAAAGGTCCTGAATAGCTTGGACCAAGTCCCCTGGACTTTTTTCCGATGAGAGTGACCTCCCCATCCCTCCTTTGAGGCGTCTGAGTGAATCGTCATCGACGGGGGAGGTGGCTGAAGAAGAACCGACTTCTTTAGATGTCTGGCTTGGGACCAAGGTCTGAGAAGAGTACGTAGCCGAGGCGGCACTGGTCTTCTCAGGTCTCTTCGCGCGTTTGATGCATACCTTCTCCAAACTCCGATTGCATCCTTTAGCTGTGCTCTTAGCACTGGGTCTGTCACTGAAGCAAACTGGAGAGAGCCTAGTACCCTCTCCTGTTCGCGTCTTGATATCCTTTCGGAATCTAGAAGTCTCTTGACAGAGCCTGCTATCTCCTTCCTTTTCTTCGTTGGGATGGAGAAACTGTGTGACAAAAGGTCCCAGTGGATTCCCAGCCACTGGAACTTTTGGGATGGAGAAAGTCGAGACTTTTTTCTGTTGATCTTGAAGCCTAGGTCCTCTAGGAACTGGATCACCTGACTGGAAGCTTGCAAGCATTCGGTCTCGGATGCTGCCCACACCAGCCAGTCGTCCAGGTAGGCTACTACCTGAATTCCATTTAGGCGTAATTGTTTGAGAGCTGCGCTCGCAAGCTTCGTGAAAATCCTTGTGGCTATGTTTAGCCCGAATGGCATGGCTCTGAAGGCGTACAGTCTCCGTTGTAGCCTGAACCCTAGGTAGGGGGAGAGTCGACGGCTGATTGGAATGTGCCAATAGGCGTCTGACAAGTCTATAGAGACTGAGTATGCCCTCTTGGGCAGTAAGGTACTTATGTGTTGCAGTGTTAGCATCTTGAATTTGCAATTCACTATGAACTTGTTGAGTGGCGACAAGTCCAGAATGACTCTGAGCTTTTCCGAGTCTTTCTTGGGAACACAAAACAGCCTCCCTTGGAATTTGATGGACTTCACCTTTCGGATCACCTTTTTCTCCAACAGTTCTTGAACGTACTCCTCCAAAACGGGGGTGGAGTGTTGGAAAAACCGAAGGCACGGGGGTGGAGTGCTGTACCAGCTCCAACCCAGTCTATTCTTGAGTAGGCTTTGGGCCCAGGGATCGAAGGTCCAGCGATCCCAAAATTTCATCAGTCTCCCTCCTACCGGTATCGTTTCACTTGGACTGCCGTCCTAAGGTCTTGCCTCCCTGACCACGACCACCTCTGAATCCCCTTCCCCTTGAGGGGCGCCTAGACGAGCCTCTGGCTGCTCCTCTAGGTTTTGCACGAAAGGAAGAAGACTGTCCTTCGAACGTTGGGGTGAATGTGGTTGACTGACCTGGCACAGCCTGGGGTACCCACTGAAAAGTAGTCGGGGTTTGAGCCACCATCTGGGGCACTGGAGGCAAAGGCAATTGCAGTTGCTGTTGCTGTCTATAAGGCTTGGCTGGCCGAGACGGTAGCCTAGTCCTCATATTCTTCCTCTTTGGTTGAGGACCCTCATCCGGGGAAGATTTTCTTTTGATAGCCAGGCCCCACTTCTGGAGAAGGTTTCTATTCTCCACGGCGGCCTTATCAACAACCTCTTTGACCACATCGGTAGGGAAAAGGTCTTTTCCCCAAATGTTGGAGGAGATTAACTTCCTTGGCTCGTGTCTCACCGAAGCCCCGGTGAACACGAACTCCCTCCAAGCTCTCCTTGCTTTGACGAAGCCATAAAGGTCCTTCGTCACTGTGGCTAGGTGAGACTTAGCCACTACCATGAACATTTCATGGACCTTAGGGTCACTTGCCATCGTCTCAAGAGTAATCTGATGAGACATTGAGGCAGCCAGTCTTTCTTTTGTCTCGAACTCTCTTTGTAAAAGAGATTCGGACAGCTTAGGGAGGTCCTCGCCGAATTGCCGTCCGGCAATATCAGCCTCCAACTTTCCCACTGAGAATGTCAGATGGACATCCTTCCAGTCTTCGTGGTCCATAGGCAGAGCCAGCGACAAGGGTTTACACTCCTCCAGGGAGGGGCAAGGCTTGCCGGCCTCGACTGCCTTTAGGACAGCCGCAAACCCTTTCTGTAAAAAGGGGAAGGCTTTATCAGGAGAGGACACAAAAGAAGGGAGCTTCTTGCTCAATGCAGCTACCTTCGAATTAGAGAAGCCCCTCTCTTTCATCGAGGATGAAAGTAGGGCTTGAGCCTTAGCGTGGTCCATAATAATGACCTCCTTCGGCTCTGTCTCCTCCCTTGAAGCTGGTTCTTTTCTCAGCCGGACATAGCAGTCCGGATATGATGCCTTGCTGGGCCAGAATTCCAGCTCCTCAAGGGAACTGAGCCCAGCTTATCCGAGATGACGATCTTTCCAGTCGTCATCGGCATGTGCTCAGCATACCTCCATGGGTTAGCATCTGAGCATATGGGAAGGTCTTTCACATTGAGCCTTTTCTGGGGCCCATGTGATTCTGCCAGGGACTGCATGCGCAGTTCCATTGCAGCCGCCTTCTCCTGATTCTCCTTCTGCATTTGTTGGATCATTCCAACAATCGAAGAGAGGGCCTGTCCCAGTTCTACTGGGAGACCAGCCGATGTTGAGGGGATAGGCTCCGGCATCTGAACCGGAGTAGCCGACACCTCGTCGACCTGATCCTCTGCGACATCCGGGGTTTGAACTTGATCTTGACCTTCTGCCAGGAGGTCTTCTTCCAAACGTTCGTCCAGGTCAGACATCCTGTCATCCAACTGGATGTCTTGCATCGCGACTGCGACTTCCACGTCCACCTGGACTTGATCTTGAGGGATCTCCTCTTGAGGCTGGGGAATCACAGCCTCAGCTGATGCCTGGGGAAAAAGATACGCCCTCATCTTCTCACTTGGAAGACAAGGGCCAGAGGTGTTCTTCTTGAAGCCCCTTACCCAAGTACGAAGCTTTTCCCTTGCTATATCCCTTGATTCCGCCGTTCTAGGGGAATCAAAAGCCTCAGTAATCAGGTTAGTGCATACAGTACATACCTGAGGGTCCCAATACTGGAGATCCTCCTTGGAGACAGCGCATGCTGCGTGTCTCCTACAACACTCATGTCCACAGAGGTTCTTGCTGCGGACATTGCAGAAAACATTTCCGCACTTCGGAGGGTCCTCCTGTAAAGAGAAGAAATTTCCATGAGTATCAAGTGAACTATGTATCACTGGATATGCATAGTATAGCATAACAATTCATAAAGGAAAGACACACTTGTGTTTCCCTCAAAACCCATTGTTGCAGCCTTCCAGATAATAAAATCAAAATGGTTTATCTCTTCTAGAGTAACCAATGCAAGGTTTCCAGAGGAAACAGGTGGAGCTCACACCTAGGCAATGATTTTAAAATCCTGGATAATAGACAGGGAAGAACTCTGCTTCCTATCTGAGGGCAACAGCAAAGGGCTGTGCAAGAAAACACAATAGTGTTAGAAGATACAGTGCTGTACCTAAACCTTTACTATAGTTTTCTTCTTACTGTATATGCTATACAGAAGAATACTAGTACAGTATAGGATGATGTGTGCCGGCCTGCCTTTGCCGGCCGGCACACACCACAACTAGCTTTAAAGTGTACTACTTAACAGCTATAGGGCGGCAGCACTCTGGTTCAAATGCCTGTGCCAGTCGGCAGCAGCTGCCGGCCGGTAACAGCCAGTGTTGGCCGGCAATGACTGCCGGCCAGCAACTACACAAGGTATTACCCAGCTGCCGGCCACACTCTTGGTGACCGGCAGACAAGGACTGACATAAGCCGGCCGGCAAAGGTACAAGACCGATGCCAGCCGGCAGCAAAAGAACCAGAAGACTACACCTGCCCGGCTGCCGGCCTCATAGGGCGGCAGCCGGGACAGGTACAGCACTAGAAGAAAATAGAATGGATGCCGGGATAAGAGTGTACACAACCCCCCAAGCCCGGCAACCGAAAGAGTGCATATAAGGAAGGGGAGAAACTTAATTCAGGCTTCCTTGACCAATGCCGTCCGGCCCTGCCGGCAGGCATGGATGAGGGACCAAGAGAGGTCCGGGCAGCACTCGAAAACAAAAGACCCTTGCCGGCCAGCATCTCTGCCGGCCGGCAATGGGCTGAGTCAATTCCACATCCCAACCTATACTAGGTCCAGAAGTAGAACGACGTACAGTACAGTAATACCCCTGCCGGCCAGCTCTGCCGGCCGGCAAGGTACAGTACAGTAATGGCTAGGCCATTACGGAGATAGAGGGGGAAGGGACAAGAGGGTCCTGCCAACCTTGCTTTAGTGACAGATCACCCGCAGCCAAGAAACTTATCTTAGCCTAAGGGAGATCTAAGGGAAAAGGCCAGTAATACTTGCCAGCTTCCAGAGCACCAAAGCAAGGAAGGCGTTGCTACTCCCAAGGGAAGAACTTATCCTCCCCCGAGAACAGCAACAGGACTTAGTCTGGTCGATCACAAAAGAAGGAATCATAACTTACAGAAACCTTCGGTAGTGACCTAAGGGAGCTAAGCTCCCTTTGTAAGTGTTAGGTCAGCGAGGGGAACTCTGCCCCAAGCCAGACAATACGGACTCAGACTATAAACTCTGTTGTTCTGTCCCTCTTGAACCATAGCCACAGGAACATGAAGGTACAGTAACACCCTAGTATAGTTTTATCGAAAATAAATTCGGAAAAAACCACTTAGGGATAAGCCCAAGGCTTAAACAGAGGGAAAGGGATTGCATACCTTCTCCGAAGAAAAGAAAGCAACCGGGGAGTATGATAAAGTATACTAAGGCTCCATAAGCAATTAGCCTAGGCACCAAGAGAATCGATTACCTAATTCACCGAAACTCACACGTATACAATCTTGGAAATATTCCACACAGTCTAAAATGTATAAAATATAGCCTAAAGCTTCAATAAAATTTTAATTACACTCGGAAAAACCAAAATCATGCATGAAGTACTAGGACCAAACGACTAGGCTACATGGCCTAGCGTAGGCCAGAATGGCGAATACTTCGCCAAATAATACTAAGCACGAAAGGAAATCCTATGTAAAGCTAAATAGCTATAATTTATTAAAGCAAAACAACCAGGAATGTCGCTCTGACTAACTAATTTATACCTAGCGAGCGACAGTGTCCAGGACACCTCTGGTAGGCTACGGCTCTTGTATCAAAGATTAATCCTATTAATCACTCAAAATTTTACCAAGAGCCTACATTTATACATAACAGACACTATACTCAACTTATCAGAGGCCAACGAAGACGAAGAAGCCATGAAAAGCCGAATAAATCCAAGATTTGCGAGAAAAACAGGAAAAAACACCGAGTTGTTAAGCTACGCAAAAAGGAATACAGATGGCGCCAGGATTGGCGCCAGGCACGCATACGAATCGGGGGATAGGGAAGCCTTGCGAGCGGCTCCCCTTTTTCTTTCCCGAATTCGTATCTCGTCAATCACCTCCTACGAGACGAAATCTCTGTCCAGGTCGTAGATTGCCATGTGACGTGTCTAGAATACGTCCTCTGATATGTCGCGATATCCATTTCACGAGGGATACTCGCTCCAGGAGTTAGAATTCTGGTACCTTAAGGTAAATTCTCGGGGAATATCGCCGTAGTTGTAATATACCCTAGGAAGCTACCCTATAGGAACTTCCATCAGGACGACATGGCTTGAGCCCAAAAATATATATATATATATATATATATATATATATATATATATATATATATATATATATATATATATATATATATATTTATATGTATATATATATATATATATATATATATATATATATATATATATATATATATATATATATATATATATATTTATATGTATATATATATATATATATATATATATATATATATATATATATATATATATATATATATATATATATATATATATATATATATATATATATATATATATATATATATATATATATATATATATATATATATATATATATATATATATATATGTATATATATATATATATATATATATATATATATATATATATATATATATATATACATGTGCATATATATATATATATATATATATATATATATATATATATATATATATATATATATATATATATATATATATATATATATATATATATATATATATATACATATATATATATATATATATATATATATATATATATATATATATATATATATATATATAAATGTGTGTGTATATAGTGGAACCTTTACATACGATTCCCTTTACAAATGATTGTTCCCACATCAGACGTATAATTCGATCGAATTCTAGTCACGACACCCGACGTCATGCTCCAACATCCGACGTAGACCATACGCATAGAATTTTCTTGAAACGTCGGTCAGAGTTTCTTGTTTACGCCGGTAGACGGCAGTACGTCGGAGGGACGCCAGTGAGCGTCGCTTCGGTCAGTTTTCTGTTTTCTTGCGCATCATGTGGTTGTACCTTGTTCGGTCCGTTATTAACAGTGCTTTTCATCTTCCTCTTTTTTCGTTTCATTTTTTATTTTACGTAAAATCAGGGGTTCTAAGAAGTATAGTTTCAGTACAGGTACTAGCAGTGGTGAGAAAAGGAAGAAGACAATGCTTTTATTTGAATTGAATCAAGAAATTGTAGAAAAACATGAGCGCGGTATGCGTGTGAGTGATCTGGCTAAACAATAGGGCCAGAATATGTCTAGGATCCCGACGATCATCAAGTAGAAGGCAACCATTAAAGCAGTCAAATCATCGAAGGGGATCACCATTATTTCAAAACGTTGCAGCCCTAGCCTTGAAGAAAGGGAATGCTTTTTGTTAATATGGATAAAGGGCAAAGAGATTATTGGTGATACGATCACTGAAACGAGTTTTTGGATCTGCTGTCAAGAAGTACCTTCAGGAGAGGAATTAGCCTTTAAAGTGTTTGCTGGGCTTGGATAACGCTCCCGCTCACTTCCCAGGACTCGAAGATGATATCATCGACCCATTCAGGTTTATCAGAGTGCTGTATCTTCCACCGAACACCACCCCTATCCTCCAGCCCATGGATCAGCAAGTCATCTCTAATTTGAGGAAGCTATACACCAAGCATTTATTTAAGCAGTGCTTTAATGTTATGCAAAGCACCAACTTAACTTTGCGTGAATTTTGGAGGAGCCATTTCAAAATTGTGTACTGCATGAAGATCATAGGTCAGGATTGGGAGAGAGTAACTCGACGGATATTGAATTCAGCTTGGAAGAAGCTTTGGCCTGATACAGTTTCTCCAAGAGATTTTGAAGATTTTGGTCCCGAACCTGAAACTGTGCTTACCATAGAGGAAGACGTAGAAGAGATTGTGTCCCTTGGCAAGTCCATGGGTCTGGAGTCCGATGAAGATGACATCACCAAATTCATCGAGGAGAATCATGAAGCCTCAGCACCGAGGAACTCAAGGAGCTGCAAGCCACGCAGAATGATAAGTTCCGAGTGCAGTTGAGTGAGTCATAGGAAATCGAGGAGGTGGAGCATATCTTAAGTTCGACTACAATAAAAGAGATGTTAGCACATCATCAACACGCGGTTGACTTCATTGATAAGTTTTACCCAAATAAACTTCCGGTTTCCCGTGTAGTTTCGCAATTCGATGATGTCTGCTAACCAATTTCAGAAAAATTCTGAAAAGCTGTACCAACAAACTTTCTCTCGATTGTTTCTTTAAAAAATCTGCAAAGCGGTCTATTGATCCTGATGAAGAGAAAGAAATTTAAGCAAAGAAAACTAATATTGAAGTGAGTGAAAGTGATGAAAATAAAAAATCAAAAAGAAAAGAGAAAATGCAGAAAGAAAATATAAAATAAAAAAATTAAATAAAAATAAATAAGCTAAGTTGAAGTACACGTAATGTAAGTTAGAGTAAGTTACGGTACGTTATCGCAGTTACCATCTCTACCTCCTCGCTGACTGTCCGTCTCCTCCTGCGTAGTAAAGCCTACACTTTTGTTGGCCTGTCTCTAAGATAAAGTGATAATAAAAACCCCTTTTTTGTTTATTATTTCTTTATATTTCTTCTTTTTTACATCTCTATTGTGCGATTATTCACACCAATATACGATCGTCGATCTAGGTCCCGGAACGAATTAAGATCGTATGTAGAGGATCCAATTTATATATATATATATATATATATATATATATATATATATATATATATATATATATATATATATATATACATATATATATATATATATATATATATATATATATATATATATATATATATATATATATATATATACATATATATATATATATATATATATATATATATATATATATATATATATATATATATATATATATATATATATATATATATATATATATATAAATATATATATATATATATATATATATATATATATATATATATATATATATATATATATATATATAAATATATATATGTATATATATATATATATATATATATATATATATATATATATATATATATATATATATATATATATATATATATATATATATATATATGTGTGTGTGTGTGTGTGTGTGTGTGTGTGTGTGTGTGTCTGTGAGAGAGAGAGAGAGAGAGAGAGAGAGAGAGAGAGAGAGAGAGAGAGAGAGAGAGAGAGAGAGAGAGAGAGAGAGTCCATTGGTTTGATAACCTTAATTATAGACCATATGTGTTTCATCGCTTGACCTTCCCTGCACTGATAATAGACCAACATGTGTAAGTTTGGTAGGTCATGTTTTGGTTTCTTTGAATTTTAGTGACGTTCTTGCTCATAGTTTCTTGTATATAAGCTCATTGTCAGATTATTAACGTTTGGTTGTATTCATCTTGCTTCTCTGTTATTACCTAATAGCTCACCAGGCACAATTTGTGACCACTGGAGGACCAGCTCCTTCCCGCCTACCCCGTCAATGCTGTGCTCTACTGTTTCACAATGTCACCCTCCGAACATGACTCGTGTATGCACACTACATTCCCTCAACTGCCACACTTTTCCAGTACAAAGGCATTCGTTAGCCTTTAGCACACCAAATTCAGTTTTGAATAAACATCATGAATCACTCAAGCAGCAAAGCAGACTATGGCCTTGTGGCGATTACCAAGGGCAATTTCCTGGTGGTACCCCTATAGCCTACAAAGCCCTCAAAACATACCTCCTGGAGCAGTCCTTACCTTTGTTAGGCACCATTATAGCCAAGCTTTTTCAGTACTCTCAAGAACTGTGGACTACCAAAGGCTCCACTCGCCCTCAGGGAAATGACTAGTATCAATTACCTTCAACCTGATGCTAGACTGTTCTCTTCAGGTGAACCTACTTCGTACCCTTTTGATATGACACCTACCCTGTCCTGTATACGCTGACCTCCCCGATGTTAATATTTTGCCCATGAGGAACCTAATGACCAAAGTCGACAGCCACTTCACCACCTTCAAGGCATCCATCAACAACTCCACACCTGATGAAGAGGACTACTATTCAACATTGACTAATGCAGACGTAATTGCGATAAGACACAGATGGCCAACCTGTGACATGCTGGAACATTAACATATGCCATCCCTTGCTCAAGCTCCAAACAAGGACCTGTACAAGCATTTACTAAAGCCCATAGGCCGCAGTTATGCTACTATTATAAGCACTTGCTTGAGGTGTTGGCCTCTCATATAACTAATATTTTCTTCTTACTTGCTATAGGTTCGGATGTGATTTTTGGTAGACACAAGTGCTACCATTTCTTTTCTAATAAGGACAGCCTCAAGGATAAGACTTTGTCATTTTAAGAGTGCTGACGTCCACCTGGTAGCTACCAATGGATATGTGATACCCACCAACGGGTAAGAGACCCTCACATTATAGTTTGGGATTGCTAAATTAGAAGGGTCTTTTTGCTGCCATCCAATTGCTAAACTTCGGTGCAGATATCCTGTCACATTTCTGCCACCTGGTTGATGTTGCTCAACTACACTTAATCAACGCAGACTCGTACTCGTCGATACCTTTTCAAGACAACCCCTCCGACCTCACTCTCCACATCAGCGCACCCACAGATGCCTTCACCCACCCCCTTACGCCATACCCAGAAGTCTTCAGCTCAGATCTTGGCCAAATGCCCACGGTTCCAGCCAAGCATGGAATGAATCGCTTTATAAATAAAAAAGATTGGGAACACAGTGTTCATCAGACTCAGGCGTCTGGCACCAGATCATTTGGCAGCCGTTAGAAAAATGTTCACTCAAATAAAATAAAACAAAGGACCTTTGCCTGAACCCCAAAGCGCATGGTTGTGGCTCCCTGCACCCTTTTGGGGGATACATGTTCCTGAACATGAAGATAGAACTAGACTATTACCATGTCCCAAATATTGCCGACATTTCCTCCTAATTGCGCAAAGTAAAGCTTTTCTACATGATCGACCACTTGAAGGGGTGTTAGTAGGTTTCCATTAAAGCAGAAAAAATTTCCAAGACCATCATCATCACACCCTTTGGTACATATACCTTCAATTAGTTCTGTTTTGGCATTTGTATTGCTGGCATTATTTTTCAAGGGCTCATACACGGCATCATAGGACACCTTCTCTTGCACATATGTTACATGGGCAAAGGAAGAACAGCTCTATCGCCTACTTAATCATTTTCAATTGCATACAAAGCGCGGCCGGTATTATGGTACGGCAAGTTTACCTTTGGTACCAATGAAGTATTGTTCTTAGGGCACCCCATCACTCCTTAAGGAGACAACTCTCTCCCAGAGAAGGTAGGACGTCGTTGAAAACTTTTCCCCACCCCCAAATTGCAAAGCACCCAAAGAATTTCTTAGCATGATATATTATTAATACCGATTCCTGCCAGTCATCGCCACCACTCTTGCCTCCATCTACACTTCGTCCAAGGGCAAGCCAAAAGACCTGAATTAGAATCTGCTTCAAGAAGCATTCTTGGTCAGTACAAAGAATTCCCTATCAGCTGCTGCTGCTTTCAGTTTTCAAGTGTTGAATGCCCCTCTCTTTCTCCTCACTGATGCCTGCCTCGTTGCTATTGATGCAGTTCTCGAGTGGGTGGTCAACGTCTTGCCCTGCATATTGGCCTTCTTCAGTAGAAAACTGTCCAAGGCAGAACCCGGCTACTACCTTTGACTACGAATTGTTGGCAGCGTATTTGGCTGTCAGTCCTTTTCACCACTTTTTGGAATGTACACCTTTCGTCATTAACATGGACTGCTTCCCTCTGGTTCACGCCTTCACTAGACAGCTTGACTCCTGGTCCGTCCGTCAACCACAATATCTCTCAGGTAGTGACTGAATGCAATTGCACTCTTGAATGTGTCTAATGAAAGATGAATCCAGTTGCTGAGACCCCATCAAGAAACACATTGGCTGCCATTCAACTGGCATTGGATTACAATGCCTTGGCAGGAACCTAAAGAAAAGCTCCAGAGGGACAAGATTATAGGACATCCTGCATATCCCTCCGTTAGGATGACGTTGCCTTCGACGACTCCAACCTTACCCTCTTCTGTGATGTCAGTACTTGTAGACCACAAACAAGGTTATCTGATTCCATGTGCTAAAAGGTTTTTTTTTTTTTAATACATTCATGGCCTTTCAAATCCCTCGGGCTGATTTACTGTAAGGCTACTAAAAATGAAGTTCATTTATCACGGAACTAGTAAGGATGATAAGGACTGGTCCGTGTCAGTACTTCATACTAAACTTAAAAAGTACATCAACACATGGATTCTGAAGTGGGTACCTTTCCTCGGCCTCAGCGTCCTTTTGCTCACTTTGTGTTTGATGTAGCAGGTCCCCTACCCAAATCACATTGACAACCATTACCTGTTTACCGTTATTGACTACTCCACTCGTTGGACTGAAGACATTCCTATGCAAACTGTAATGACCGCCTCATTTACATCCACCTCACTCTCAGGATGAGTAGCAAGATGTAGTATCCCAAAGCATTTTACTTCTGACAGGGGTACCACTTTCACATCTCAATTGTGGACATCATTAGCTAATCTCCTTGGCCCACCCCAGATTGGTTAAAATTTTCATCGCACACTCAAAAAAGACTCAAACTAGTTTACTCAGCTTTTGTTGGTCCTTGTGTTAATAAAGGGCACTCTTAATGATGCCATTGATGTCTCACAGCTGGAATTGGTCTTATCAGCCGAAATTTTTTCGTATTTGTCACGTTGTGGGAAAATTCACTTCATGTAGCCAGACTTACGAGCCCTAGCTAAGTAACAATTACCAACAAATTTGTACTCTGTAATGCCCTTTTTCCTGCACAACAACAATAGAAAGCAAATGTTAATGCCCCCTTACACGGGCCCTATACTCAAGATCCATCCCAATCAAAAGGCTTTCTTAATCAACATCCATAGCAAAGAGGAATGGGTACCCATTGATCACCTAAAACCTGCTTATCTCTTGCAACATGACCCATCTTCAATACACCTCTCAAGAGCTGGGTGCCATATTTCCAATGGATATCCCTTTTAGTTGTGGAACCACTTACCGCATGTATCACAAGCTCGTACACTGTGAAATAAACAGAGTTGCAATCATATCGCCTCTCAGTTACAACCCAATAGCCCGCTCGCACAATTCAAGAAGTTAGTTTTTCCATATTGCAATTAGTGCGTTAATTAAAGGGATGAATGGTAAGATATTTCTTGGATCAGTATATGCTATGTGAATTCAGGTTTTTGTATTTTAGTTGGGTTATATTTGGTATTTTTCACCTCCTTCACACAGGGTAGAAACATCGGACACAGATGTTTCAACCATTATACTTCTCGTTTCTTTTCTATCTACACACTATAGAATTTTTTTTGGGGGGGGGCGGGAACCAGGCTTTCATAGGGTTCATAATTTCACTTTCTTATTTGTGGTAGAATAACTAAAACAATGTAGAATTTCGTGTTAAGAAAATAATAATAATGATAATATAACCTTGAAAATGAGACGAATTTTCTGATACATTTTACTAATTAAGACCTAAAACATAAGACTTTTTATATGGGATATTATTAAACTTTATTCGCCGGAGAGATTCTAGGTGAAATAAGCCCCCACCTAATGATGATGCCATAGTTAATCAGGTTGTCTTCCGCATGAACAGCTAACGTGGGAATCGATGTTTAGTTAAGGTTTCATAAGGGGGTGGGCTTTTCTTTGCCTGGAATCTTAGCCGTGACTATAGCTACAATGAAAACTTTAATATCGGATTTTTTTTATTAAATAGTAATTAGCGTACTGTCATCCATTTTAATCCATATTGACTCTAGGTATTCCAATGAAAACTTCCAAAAGGAAAGATTTTTTGGGTAACTTTTTGACAATTACTTCAGTTCTTATTTAATGTTGTTCTGTTTGTTTTCCGTATCTTCTATAATTTAATTAGTTATGAGGAGAAATTTTAGAACCAAAAAAGAATAGCCGCAAGAATTTGGAAAAAAAGAACTGTCGAAAATATTTTACTGTCTGTTTCACTATCATTTGGATGATTTTACATTGACTGTCTTATTAAACAGCACAGTGATATGCAATATGATAATTGTATACAAAATCACACACACACACAAACGCACATATTTATATATATATATATATATATATATATATATATATATATATATATATATATATATATATATATATATATATATATATATATATATATATATATATATATATATATAAAGAAAGAGGGATCTAAATTCAAAATTATCTAAAACCCACAGCAAAGGCACTAAGGTACTATCCAGTGTGCGAGGTGGTTCTTAGTTATTAACAGGGAGACAAGGTGAATACAAGCTTTTATACAATGAGGTAAAAGCAGGAATGACACCAAATTCAAATAGTATAAAACATGCGATAGCACACTCTAACAGGTTTCTATTATCAGTAATCGGAAGAAAGAAGGATAAAAAAATCAATAACATTACAGAGTATGACCGTGTATGAAACATGTGCAGTACATGGTTCCCCCTAAAAAGACATACCTGTGAAATAGGGCACCTAGTTATTTAGAGGCGTACTGTAGGTAGGCAATCTTGCGGGATATATGCAGGTTTTAAGCAATTAATGGAGCCTCAATGCATATTGCTATGAATAATAATTAAGTAAGCCTTCAGTGGGCCACATATCACAAGGAATATGCCCGTGTAAGAGGCGCTAGCCATGGCCTGTTATTGTCAATATCAACGAAAATGTACATTACCGTGTGCAAATCGTTCGGTATTTATTGCTTTGCTGGGGGATTTTTAGTCTGCTGGCATGAAGTAAAAGAGCACTGGAAATTTTCAGAGAAGGCTGTACAAGAAAAAAATTTTGCAAGGACGCCTAATGGGTTGCCGTACACCAATTTAGCTGTTGTTACATCCTGGATGTCTTTAGGAGTGGTTCTTAATCCTGGCAGAATCCTGCGAAGCTTAGTAAACCAGTTAGAGTCATTAGGCAGGACATCATAGCAACTTTGTTAATGAGAATAAACCATTCAACCTTTTTGGTGGCTGCAGGGTGATGTATGGTGATCCCAGGAGATTCACTAATGATGAATATAATTTGGAGGTAAAAGTGGTACCTTTATCAGAAGTAATATGCTCAGGGATACCAATCTCCTTATCCCCCATTAGGCAGATTTACGTGAGGCGGACGTTGCAGTGTGCATGGCGACGCCTTCAGGTTAATGAAAAGAGCAGTCAATGATGGTAAACTGGTTAAAATGTCCTTGTATTGTGGTGAGGGGAGTATGAGAGTGAGCTGTTGGGTTGTAACTGAGAGGTGAAATAGAAGCATTTAACTTCGATTTCATAGATAGCGAGTTTATATAAAGGTTTAGGACAAGGCCACAAAAATTCAAACAAAAGGATTCCTGAAAAGAAATGGTCAAAAATGTTTTGTTAATAGTTGTAAAGCGAGATATACAATAAAAAAGTAAATAATATGACAGTGTATGAGCGGAAGGGAAACATATACAGTACAGGGCATACTATGTCAATGTGGATATCGGCAAACCAACGATGAGGTTGAAGAAAGGTGTTCACTCCGAATCGGTGTATTAATGGACTTTTAAAGCTTGGTATAAAGTACAAGCATGAACCTAATCCATAGCATTCTTGGTAATGCCTTCACAAATGAACTTTGTCTTTGGCAGAAGTGCAGTAGACCAGCTTGAGGAATGTGAGAGGCCATAGATGTAATCAAACACCTATCAGAGCATTGGGGCAGGTATCCACGATTGCAGACTACCATTACTGATATCACAGAGTAGGATGTTGTTAGGATATGCAGGATGTCCTGCATGCTTGGAACGCTGGATCTTTTTGCTGGGCTCCTGCCAAGGCATTATAATCCTATCTAAGGTGAAGAGCAGCAAATGTGTTTCTTGACCGGGCTTCAGCAACAGGATTCATTTTGCTATGGATGTGTTTAAGGGTGCAGTAATATTCAGCCACGGTGGTGAGGTGTTGGGATTGAGGGATGGATCAGGCATCGGACTGCCAAGTGACAGCATGTGCAAGGGGCCTGTAATCTGCGAGAATCACAAAGATCATGTCCTCATGGAAGTGGTAAAAGTGAAGGAGCAGCCAAATTCACCAACAACAATTCGTGGTAGAAAGTAGAATAGCCAGATTCCGTCTTGCACAGTTTTCTACTGAAAAGGCCAATGGGCAGGTGAGCAGCTGACCAACTGCTCGAGTACTGCACCAATAAGGGGGTCACTGGCATCGGTGGAGAGAAGGAAAGGGTCATCTGGCATGGGAAAGGTGATAGCAGCAACAATTGATAGGGCATTGTTTGCGTTACGGAAGGTGCTTACCGAAGGGACCCCCACTTTATTTTTTTTGGCTTACCCTTGAGGGAGGCGTTAGGTGGGGCAATACTGGTGGCGATGGCTGGCAAGAATGGTTGATAGTAGCTTTTTATGACCATGAATTCTTATATTAATTTGACGGTGAGGGTGTGGGAAAGCTTTGAACAGGTGATATCTTCTAAGGAAGTGGGTGGACGTCTACAAGAGGGATATGGTGCACTAAGAATGGTACTTTGTTAGCACTAAAAGGTACAATTGTCATACAGGACTACAAAACCGTTCTATTGCAGGTGGTCGAGAGCAATGTATACGTGACAGAGGGCTTCATTTAACATACACAGAAAGGGAGGTCTCCTAGATACCATGCATGAGGTGTTGAAAAGTGGTTCCAGCATTATGGAGGCCAAAACACGAGTAATAAAATGTGTAAGTCATAAGGGGATTGGTGCTGGTTGTGTTCAGGATATCATCTAGTTTTATGGGAACCTGATTATACTCCTTCAAGAGGTCTAGAGTAGAAAACACCTTTGCTTGTTGACGTAGGAAGTAACATGAGCAATGTTATGGAAGGGTAAAAAGCTTCTATTCTGTCTGCATGCCCAGATATTTGTAATCCCAACATTGGTGCATGTAGCCATCCTTATTCAGGGTGATGTGTTGAGGTAACAGCCATTGGATTAGGGCATAATAACAAGCTCCTATCTCTACCAATGAGGTGATCATTTGCGTAGCAGGAGCCAAATGATCCGGCACCAGACTCCAGGATCTGGCAAATATAAGGGTCCTTGATATGGTAATAAATAGGTCTGGACAGAAGACTTCCGGGTATGACGTGAGTGGGTGGGCGTAGGGATCTGTGGGTGCACTTTTGTGGAGAGGAATGTCGGAGAGAACGAATTTGACTAACCGTTGATGAGCAACATCAGTCAGGAGGTGGAAATTAGAGAGGAAACATACACAGATAATTGGCAATGTTTCATCAGCAACAAAAAAGTTCCAATGATATTTAGCCCTCCCAAAGTATAGTGTGGGTATTTCATACCTGTGGGTGGGGGTCACAGATCTACTGGCAACTACCTAGCAGACATCAGTAGACATAGAATAACTATGTCGTGTCCTCGAGAGGGGCTTTGATAGATGAAAATGACATGTACCTCTGTCTACCAAAAATCATATGCCTGTCCCTGCATAATGTAAA
>NC_090733.1:38640831-38653331 GCF_036898095.1 Palaemon carinicauda
AACTATTGCCAGACCCATGCTCATAGAGCATCTATATTGTTAACACTTCCAGAAGTCTAAAATTACTGCCAGATCTTTGCTCAGACATAATCCATAATGTTTACAACACTTCCAGAAGTCTAAAATTACTGCCAGATCCTTGCTCAGACTGTATCTATAACATTGACATTTATACAGTTTAACTAGCTATTCCATGAATTCCTAAACGTTGGTCAGGGTGAGTATATAAATTGTTTACTAATAATGATATTCTTTCTCCCTAATTTTTGGCAACAGCCAAGGTCATAACTCTACTCATACCTTTCAGTTATCCAGAAGTCCCTCTATCTTTTCTGGTACTGTTATTATGTGCAGACATTATTCTGGTTTCATTATTTCAATTCATTTAATTTAAAAGATTAAAGATTTTAGTGCAAATCTGTAATCCAAAATGAAGGAGTTGCCTTGTTAGTAAAATAAAAAGTGCAAAAACTATGGGAAAATGGATACCTTTAGATTTTTTACTATTAAAACTTTAAGATGTGCTTGAAGTACGAGGAACTAAGTTATTTTTTCCTATGCACAGCGATGTGGATGCTATTAGATATGCAACTGGAGTGTTATTTTGCGCCTTTCTGTATATCTTACAATTTCATTGATGTTTTTACTACTATTGAAGTAACATGTGTACAATGATATTGTGGGCAAGTTTTGCAATTTTGTTATTGAGAGGATAAAGCTTGTTTGGCCCGAATTCCATTTTGTTCACGGTAATCCCCGATGCAGCCAAAAACAAAGAAGCGTTGGCATGCTCACAAAGACGTCGAAAAAAATACCATTTCCTTAGATGTGTGGGAAAAAAAAATATTTAGTAAAGGTTTCCTTTTCATCCAGTTCTTCAAAAATAGGGCTTTTCATAGTGGAATAAAGAAAAGTCATTATAAAACTGTTTGAGTGCGTATTAAAATTGTGGGTTACCAGAAATGTATTAAGCTTATTGAGTAGTGAAAAAAAATTTGGAGAATAGCGTGAAGCACAGTGGAGTTCATGGAGTCGACCATGAAACGTCAATATTTCATCATGTAAAATTTTCTTCATGTGAAATTGAGATAGACATTTAAACGAAATTAAGTTCTACAGGAAAACCTGAATATGATCTTTGTGAAACCCTGTCCCTCAACCAAGAGAGCAAGAGAGGAGTCCGTCGTTTTACCTTGAACAAGCATCAAATATTAGAAAACAGTCTGATACTAACTTTCCTGATCCTACTCTTGGAGATACTGTATGTATCCAAGTGTCAGACTTAAACAAGAGGCAACACAGAGAGTAGAAACGTGCTGGCTTGTGTTTAAGCAAAAATTATTTCAAACTGGGATCCCGAGACGGTATTCTAAAACTGTTGTATGCCCGATCACAATTTTCCTCTTGCCAGAGAAAATCTATCACGCCTCAGGAAATCCAACCCGAAACGAATTACCCTGCGAAGTATGTTGACACAACAAGCACCCAGGCATAGGGGAGGTTTCGTTTGCTGGGATTGTATAAAAAAGTACCAAACAAAAAGGTGTCGCTTCTTCAAAAAAGGAATCTTTTGTAACTCATTATGTCACAGACGTCATCCTTGCTGTAATAAATGAGGTATATTTGATCTTATATGGTTGGCGAGAATTTAATAAAAATAAATTATTAATTCCCTAATAAAGTCTTATCATATAGTTTTACTCGACTAGTGTTCGGTATTTCATATAATCAATAGCTATTTCATGAAATATCAACTTAATTTGTAAAAGAAAAAAGAAAAAAAAAGAAAGAAAAAATGCCTTTTATACACTAAATAAAACACCTCTTTATTTCTTATAATCGCTAGTGGTTTCATGCGTTAACATATATATATATATATATATATATATATTATATATATATATATATATATATATATATATATATATATATAGTATATATATATATATGTATGTATATATATATATATATATATATATATATATATATATACATATATATATATATATATATATATATATATATATATATATACTGTAAATATATATATATATATATATATATATATATATATATATATATATATATATATATATATATTATATATATATATATATATATATATATATATATAATCTAGTAATCCCCCTTAGAACCAATATTAGCTTTTACAGTTAAAGATTTTGTACATATTTTGTTAAATTACTTCTCCGTAAATTAAAGGCGGAAGAGTCACATAACAAAGGCAGTATAATTACCCGTCTTGGCTTAGGGGTCTCTTACAGTTTCCCTTCCGCGAAAGATTTTTTTTTCTACCGTTTTGTGTATCTTCTGCCGTAAATTACTTGAAATCATATAGGTTTTAAGTGTATTGACATAATTATGAACTCGCGTAACTTCAGATTTTATTCTAAAATTATAGAGCTTATTGTGGTATATTTCAAAGCAGAATGAGAGAAAGATTTTTACCTACTATAACACTCATATTTCAAATAAACTTCCCTTATTCATATATCAATTATAAGCATAAGGAAGTAAATATTTTACTCTATTCGGTGTATTTAAATGAAGAATGGAGTGGGTAAAATAAATGATAAGATACCAAAGAATTGCATTAAAAAAATAGTTAAAAAAATATAAATGTAAATATATAACATATTAATTAGATGAAAACAAAATCTTTATATTGTTTGTTTTTTTCTTTTCAGTGTCATCACATTCATCAAAATACCATTATCTTCAAGCTGCACTTACTTTATTTTACAAAATACTTGGAATGAGATGAGATAAAAGGACTTTCCAAGTTTAGCGTAATTAGTACAATAACTTAATAAGAAAATGAAATAGTTAGAGACATATCTAGCAAGAGAATACCGTTGATATGAATCATATTGCGAAACTAGTAGGAAAATAAAGTAGGCAAATCTTGAGAGAGGGTTTTAAATGAAATAGACTAAAAGTAAAGTAACTGTTCAATTAAAAGCCAACTATTGAGACAATCCCCGAAGGGTAATCATATTTCTTTCTATTATAAAAAAAGACTACATTAACGTGGGCATGGTTTAGCTGAAAAAAAAGTAGAGAGAGAGAGAGAGAGAGAGAGAGAGAGAGAGAGAGAGAGGAGAGAGAGAGAGAGAGAGAGAGAGAGAGAGAGAGAGAGAGAGAGAAAGGGGCGGGGGGGGGGGGGCGCAGTGCAATATGTGTTAAATTAAACATTATGGCAATATTTCACATATTTGAGTTCCTTAAATTAGATAAAGGTATATTTTTGTTCTATTTTTTTTTCACGAAATGAGGATTTATCCCTCAATTGAAGTTAAAGAAAAATAAGGTGCCAGGATGTAGTGAAAACTAACTTAGAAACATTGATTAAATTTTTTTTTCGTTTTACGTCAATAGCAGATAAAGAAAAAAATATCTGGCTTTAAAACACTTGTTCGAGTGAAAAAAAATATCTTTCAAATGACTCAAAGTAAAAACTGCTTTATGTACCAAATTATAAGTGACATAATAGAGATTAGTTATGGGTCGAAAATTACAAGGAAATGGCTCAAGCTGAAAAACCAAGTCCATCATTATATTCTCTACATTTTACGTTATGTGGTTGTTACGGACAGTAAGAAAACACAAAAAGTCCAATTAAATTTGTAAAAAAAAAAATTAATATTGTTTTGTTTTTCACTGTTTATTGTAATCATGATTTGATTTCTATTACTAAATTTACCTTCTTTTATGAATACATTAATCAATGAACACATTGAATGTAGAAATATAATTATATTCGATATATTTACTAACTCATAACGATTTTTCTAACATTTTGGAATGGCCTTTCTTATAAGAATGCCTTAATCATTAAGTGAAGTAAAAGAAAAAAATAAAAATAATGTCGAAGGAGGTTATTTTGTTTCCTTATTGAGATTAATTGGGAATAAATCTCAATAAAATATGGACCAGGATAATTTAAATTCCTACTTTTCTTCTCCGGGGTTAAATTCATGTAAGGGAAATTGCACGGTGGTTAATAGTGTCCAGATATTGATGAAAAAATCCTTACACCGATTTGGTTTATGGGACAATATAGTCCAACTGAACTATGAACATAATATATTTTTAGTAATTTCTTTAAAGGATTAATATTTACGCTGCGCAAGCTTAAATCTTTCATTATCATTATTTATAGTGAGGCCGACCCATGAAAAAATGGCGGCTAAATTTTCATATATATAGGCAAACAAACACAAATACACACAAAAACAAAAACATAATCACACACGCACGTGCAAACAAACACACCCGTACCCCCTCCCCCCAAGGTATGAATGCTTCTCTCCCACTACTCTTGACTGACGGGGGAGAGCCAAGCATTTTCGGAAAGAAATATATATATATATATATATATATATATATATATATATATATATATATATATATATATATATATATATATGTAGTTACCTATATAACTGCATATATACACACATATATATAGATATATATATATATATATATATATATATATATTATATATATATATATATATATATATATATATATATATATATATATATATATATATATATATATATATATATATATATATATATTTATATATATATATATATATATATTATATATATAATATATATATATATATATATATATATATATATATATATATATATATATATATATATATATGAATATATATGTATATATATATATATATATATATATATATATATATACAGTTATATATGTAAATACACACATGTATATATATATATATATATATATATATATATATATATATATATATATATATATATATATATATATATATATCTATCTATATATATATATATATATATATATATATATATAACTCTGTGTAAGTATATATATATATATATATATATATATATATATATATATATATATATATATATATATACATATATATAACTCTGTGTAAGTATATATATATATATATATATATATATATATATATATATATATATATATATATATAAATTATATATATATATATATATATATATATATATATATATATGTATATATATATATATATATATATTATATATATATATAGAAATATATATATGTATATATATATATATATATATATATATATATATATATATGTATATATATATATATATATATATATATATTATATATATATATATATATACATATATATATATATATATATATATATATATACATATATATATATATATATATATATATATATATATATATATATATATATATATATATATATATATATATATATATATATATATATATTTATTGTGATGACCCAGGGTGACCGCAGCGATTAGAGCATCGCGCAAGCCTTCTACACACCGGACGGAGGCTAATTTTTCAGTGACGGCAGACTGCCTACGATTGATGTATAGGCCCAATTAAAGTAAGGAAGCATCTGATTCTTCAGCCAGTTTCAAGACTTCTGAATTAATCTCTACTGATTCATGTATACTCTTTTAGTGTGATTGCATTTTACGTGACTGTTCAACTTTCTTAAGACCAAGTAAATGAAAGAAAACAGCTATTGTATCACTCACCCACGTAATTTTCTTAAAGCATGCTCCTAAGAGAAGTCAATAAATATTAAACATAAAATTGACCTTAATGCGCTTAAGAATTTGTAAAATAAAGGTAAACTAAAACACTACATATTCATAAAGAAGATTTATTCTGAAGCTTCATTATATGAATAACTTTGGAGTCATCACATACATACATACATATATATATATATATATATATATATATATATATATATATATATATATATATATATATATATATATATATATATGTATGTGTGTGTGTGTGTGTTTGTTTGTGTCTGTATATATATATATATATATATATATATATATATATATATATATATATATATATATATATGTATATATATATATATATATATATATATATATATATATATATATATATATATACATATATATATATATATATATATATATATATATATATATATACATATATATATATATATATATATATATATATATATATATATATATATATATATAATATATATATATATATATGTGTGTGTGTGTGTGTGTGTGTGTGTGTTTGTTAATTCGTGTATGTAGATGTCTGTATATTTATGAGTATTCCACAAAAACCGATTTCTTCGTTTATTATTGCAAACGTTGCATTTTGGTAGTGAGAGGAGTTTTAGTTGTCAGTGAGCACTCGATTTGGCAAGTCCCTCACCTGAGAGGGTAGTTGTGTATTGTGTAATTAAGAACGAACCTTTTGTAATAAATGAAGAAAACTCATGATAACGTCTCATTATCCGTCTGCATGGTTCATTTTGGTGTCAGGTGTAAGAAATAAGTCTGTTTGTGTATGCTGTGAGTGAAGTTGTTCTTTGAGCCGGTGGAAAAAAAGTTCAAGATGCCGAGATACATAAGGACAAACATAGCAGACTTAGCTACTGCAGGAGATGAAAATGAAGGAGCAGTGGGATATAGCGTTCCCGATGAAGAATATAGACCTGAAATTAAAATGCAAGAATTGGAAAATATGTTAGAACAGTTGGAAGAGTTAATTAGCTGATTGGTCGTGGAGCGACAACAGGAGCGGCGTGCATCTACAGCATATCCGACGTACATAAACGAAGTTCAAACGCACATAAGTGAAAGTACACATATACAGACAAGTGAAGATACGAAAATCGTAGTTTGAAAGTTGCCAGAACTCCAGGCACGTGTTAGGCCTTTCGATGATCAACGGCCTGAAGAAGGGTTTCAATCAATTGAAGTGTTTTTGAGAGACTTTGAAGTAGCCACATATGGGTGGTTTGAAAGAGAAAAATCCATTCAAATAATTAGATTACGGAAACATGAACCTGCAATGGAGGTAATGTGTTGGCTGCATAAAGTTTAAGAAGTTATACTGAAATAAAAGGACGTTTAATTGAGAAGTATGCCTTGGCTGATGTGAGAAAGCGAGACCTAAAAGAAAGTTACAAACCCAAAACACGGGAAGATGAATCCGTTCTTAGTTTTGCAACTCACATTTTTCAGGATTGCGATTCGTTTGCAACCCAAAGGGCCAATCTCCCAGAAGGTGGTAAAAAGGCAATTGCCCGTTAACATATTGAATGATTAGTGAACCCATATTTATGTGGTTATTTGTTCTATGACAATCACTCATTAGCAGACGTAGTGAGTGCGATACAAAACATTTTAGATAGTTTGCCAGATGAAAAAAGGACTGGGACTAACGGGACCGATTCCGAGAAGTTGGCGGCTATGAGAGGAAGTCGACCCACGAAGAGTGGTAAGGGGGAATGCAGTCAGCAGATTAGCAGAGTCTTCAGATGTTGACACTGTGAGGGAGAGGGGCACTGAAGAGTGGAGTGCCCCACCCAAGGATCCTCCCGCTGTTACACTTGTCAGACTTATGGTCATTTATCCCGAGAGTGCCCAGCAAAAAACGCCCAGGCCGGGTGGGCTGGGGCACACGCACACCTCCCCCCGCCCAACAACCGAGGAAAAGGGAACAGAGGGAGGGGGAGACGAGGGAGTTCGATGCCCCCCACCCCCATGCATTACATCACAAGCAGTAGTCGAGGAAGCAGTGACGACAGACGTGACAGAACAGGCAATGGGACCTCCATCGGTACCCCCAATCTAATCCCGCAGCACTAGGGAGCGGACCAGGGGACAGCGGTTTGAGGGCTGAGGTCATTAGCCCATGCTCCATATCTCGTAATGGCCATCTGGGAATGTTAGCAGTTGAGATCGACCTGTAAGATGAATCCCTCCGAGCGCTGATTGACACAGGAGCCAGTATTTCATTGGTTGAAAAAATATTCTTCTCAAATCCACTACAGCTAGCGGCATCCATTGTTCTTGACATGCCAGGAGGAAATAAACTACACATAAACCATACATCAATTGTCCTGATTAAGGTGGGGTATGTGAAGCTTACACATGATTCTTTGTCTTGCCCACCTTGGGAATTCCAGGAATCAAGTCTATCCTAGGAATAGACTTTACATCTAATAACCAAATTTGCATTTTTAGGGGAAAAGATATAATAACAGTAAAAGCGGGAGGGTACATTTTGCTGATAGAAAGTCATGAGACAGTAAGTGCGTGTGTTAGCTCGGAGAGACATTTAAGTAAGGTAGCAGCTGTACCTGAGAGAGAAGTGTTGTCCCCCAGACCCTTATGAGCATATCTGTGACCCTCTGTGACCCTCTTGCGGAAGGAACCAAGGTAGTTGTTATACCCCATGACAATTGGGCCCATATGATATTAGAGGGCTTGACAGAAATTAAAGAGAACAGAGGTGACATAACGATAGTTAATTTGACAAATAAAAGAGTTGTTTTAGGAAGTGATTCTGTGTGTGACTTAGAGTTATCTGAAATTGCTTATAATGGGATGTTGGGAGCCACAACTCCAGCCCGCACAGACGAACGCACATAGAGTTTGATTATGCAAGCACGAAAATTATGTTCCTCAGAATATCAGCCTGTAGTTAGTGACATTGTCAATAATTATTCCGATGTAATTGCAATTGGAGATGACCCACCCCGGAGGACTGATTAATTTCCCTTTAACATTGAAACTGGGCAGGCAAAGCCGATCAGGTCAAGACCTTATAAGGTATCCATTCATTTCAAGGGAGAGATAGAAAGGGAAATTATTAAATTAAGAGCACAAGGGATAATCGAGGAAAGCGAATACCCCTTGGCTTCTCCAATTGTAACTGTTAGGAAAAATGATGGCTCGGTAAGATTGTGTGTTGATTATGGGAAATTGAATGCAGCCACTAAGGATAATGCATTTCCATTGCCCTCAATCGAAGAATTACTTGTGAAAGTACGGGATAGCAAATATTTTACAACAGTTGATTCAAAATCTGGATACTATCAAATACCCATTCAGGAAGACAGTAAATGTAAAACAGCATTTATAGCTAACGATCAATTATTTCAGTTTAATTTTCTTCCTTTTGGTGTTAAAAATACTCCAAGTCATTTTATTAGGTAATGATGGCGGTTTTGTCGCCCTTAATTGGCCATAATTTTCTTGTTTATTTAGATGTTATCATAATTACGGGGAAAAGGGCCAAAGAACATAATAATAATATTCATAAAGTTTTAGAATCATCGTGACATGATGGTATGAAAATAAATTTGTCAAAGTGCAAATTTTTCTATAAACAGGTCAAATTTTTAGGTCACATAATATCCCCAGAAGGTATCCAACCCTGCCCCAGTAAAGCAGCGTCTATTACAGACTTCCCCAGGCCACGTAAATCTAAGGAAGTAGCTGGGTTATTACCGTAAATTCATAAGAGATTTTGGAGAGATAGCGAGACACTTAGATACTTTAAAGAAACAAAAGGTAATAAATTTGGGAGGGGAGGAAGGAGGGTCTTTAACAATTTGAAAGCTGCCTTAACTAGCAATCAATTACTCGCATATCCTAGATTTGATCGCCAGTTTTAAGACACAACAGATGCGAGAGCTTAGCTATTGATGGTGTAGTTTCTCAATGAGATGATGAAGGCAGAAAGAGACCCATTTGTTTTGCTTCCCAGGCGATAAAAGGGGCTGAAAATAAGTATAGTACATTCAATTGAGAAGCTTTGGCTATTCTTTGGCTTCTAGAGAGGCGTCGGTTCATTTTATTATGTCAGTTGATTGAGTTGCATAGTGATCATCACCCCTTAAGTGATTTGTATTATAAAAATGGTTTGACCTCCCGGCAAGCGAGATGGATTGAGAGATTATTAGAGTTTAATATAAAGGGTTTTCACCACATAGAAGGTAAAGCTATCAGGTAGCTGATGCCCTCTCTAGAGGTGCCGTAATACGAGTAACAACTAGGGCACAAAAGAAAAATGAAGAACGTAATCAGAAGAGTGAAGACCCCCATCATAATAGAGGAAATAGAGAACGGGATGAGAGTTCTCGCGATGCACATGCAGTAGACGGAGAGAGAGAGAGAGAGAGAGAGAGAGAGAGAGAGAGAGAGAGAGAGAGAGAGAGAGAGAGAGAGAGAGAGAGAGAGAGAGAGTGAGAAGAATGTATCTGGGTTGCTGAGGACATGACCAGGGGTGTCCAGAATGAATGGCCTGATAATGGAGGTTTGATTGACCTGGGAGGTTGGGACATAAAAGAAGTCCAAGAGGGACAGAAAAAAGAGGAATGGATGGAAAGAGTGCGAGCAGTGATTAAAGGGGAATCGGAGAGTTATTCGTCATTTCTGAACGTGCCTTGTGAGTGATTTTTTATCAAAAATTATGTCTTATAATGTGCCTACGAGAAGTGGGGAGAGGAATTTTGTGAACGGGTAGTTCTTCCTCCCTCTTTAGTTAAACGAGCCATCCACATTGTACAAGCAAGTCCGTATGCAGGGCATTTAGGGATTGATATAACATTAAGGAGAGAACGTGAATCTTTCTTTTGGTTAGGAATGAAAAAGTCTATAGAGAATTATATAAAAGGTTGTCATGCTTGTAACTGTTTCAAAGAACATAAAAACACTGTACCGGAAGCCAGAAAGTTGCCTGTGGTTCCCATTAAAATTTATAGAGGGCATATGGATGTAGTAGGACCCTTTCCAACTGGGTTAACACAACATAAGTAATTATGTGTATTTGTGGATGCCTTTACTCCTTACACTCATATTTACGCAATGTTGAATAAAAATGTAAATTCATCAGCCCAGGAGCTGTGCTCTTTCATCACTAGGTTTGGTTGTCGAAAATTTTGATAAGTAATAAGGTGGTGGAATCGGTCACGGACTTGATGAAAATTGAACACTTTTCAGTGACCGCATATAGGCCTTCAGCAAATGGGTTAGTAGAGTCGCATAATAGGGAAGTAGTGCAAATTTTGCGTTACACAGTGGCTGATGACCCCCTTCATTGGCACGCCATGCTTCCTATAGCTGAGCTAGCTTTGAACATTGCATATAATGCTTCACTCAGGGACACGACTTTCTTTTTAGTGTATGGAGAGGATCCTGTGTTACCATATACAGTACTCATTAATTCGCAACAATTGCCAAATTATTAAACTGAGCAATACCGTGTATATTCATTAAATCTATTAAGTAGAGTAATAAACACCACTGTAAGGTTTTTGAAAAGATCTAATGAAAATAACAGCTAAAAGTATGATGGTCGATTCAAAACCACACGGGTAAAAGTATTTGTGGTTGATCGTGTGAATTTGAAACGATTACAACCTAGGAAACAAAAACTAGAGCCAGCGTATTTGGGTCCGTACCGAGTAAAGATGGTTAAGTCTATCACATTTGTGATACAAAACATTGTTAATTGTGCAGTGTCTGAACATCATCAGCACACATACTTGTGGTACTTGAAAAGGTAGTTTTCAAAAGTGTTCCTCCTTACCCCTGCATACGTGACATCCCTCGAGATGATGAGTAATTTTTTTTTCCCTATGCTGTTGTCGTTTGAACAGACCTCATTTCTTCTTTCGAAGTGTTTTAAATAAACGTGATGATAATAATGTCTTATGTTGATGCTAAATTTATACGTAAAATGCTGTGGTAATTTTGCTGAGTGTGGAAATATGTATAACATATCTGATTGAACCTAACAACAATCACAGGTTAAATAGGTGAAGTGATATCCGTCAGGCGGTTGCTATATTATTCACGTATTTATATATTTCCTGGTTGTTGGGGCTGGGGGCGGTTCCTGAACAGCAAGTGGCAGTGGGATTAAAGTTCAGCCTTGAGGATAGGCAGTGTTAAAAAATGTGAAGATGTGAATAGCTTACACTTAATGTTATAAGAGAAGGGTGGGAAGATGAATGATTTTCTGGGGGAAAATGGCTAGTGACCACCGGTTGAAAGTTGCAAGGGCAAGTATTGTAGTGATTTAAATAAAAGGTGAAACAGTGATGGTGAGTTGTGTTGCAAAATTGTGATGTAAACCCAGACAAGTAAATTCGAGGGATGAAGAAATAAATATTCCTACCCCTGTCCCGCCGAAGAAGCCCGTATGGCCTGCTACCAGAGGGAGGTTATTGAAGAGGTTATGTAGACGTGAAGTTATGATTTTTTTCACTTTGGGTATTCTGTGTGTTGGTTGCAGAAGTTTTAAAAAGAAATGAGTGGAATTATTTATATTGTGTTGTGCACATTTTTACATGCAATATATAATTTTTAATTTTTTTGTGGAAGATATGTTATTTTCTTGGGGTGATTTCTATATATATATTTTGGGTTGCATTTCTGCTGAGTACATACCATGCCTATTCTGGGTTTGAGTGTCCTCCATATATCATAGAATAGTGAGGACGAGTGCACACCTCCTCCTGGAGTGATGACCTTTGAGGGGTGGGGGGTGATGTCCTGATTCGTGTATGTAGATGTCTTGTGCGACAAGGTAATTGAACTCAATATTCATGAATA
>NC_090733.1:38673331-38693331 GCF_036898095.1 Palaemon carinicauda
AGCAAAGTGAAAAATCTTTATTTGGGTGAAAGTGTCATATCGTCCTGATGGAAAGGTTCCTTTAGGTAGCCTTCTAAGGGATATTTGCTACAGTGATACTCCCAGAAAAATATACCGAAGGTCTCCCAGATTCTAACTCCTGGCTCGAGTATCCAATTAAGGATATAGCATATTATCAGGGGACGTAGTTTTAGATACGATACATAGCAATGTTCACCCTGAATAGATTTAAATCTTTGATGAAAGGGGGAAGAGTGGTGAAAGAATTGGGTGCCTATCTAGGTACCCGGTGGACCTCTTTCCCCATTACTACTACGGTGCCATTCCTTTTCTTGTCGTTAAGCAGAAATGGTCGCAGATAAAGTAATTTTGGGAGCGGTCAGCAAAGAGAGGGTCCATCAGGATAATATGACACTCTCACCCAAAAATAAATTTTTCACTTGGCTCAAAATCCGTTTTTTGGGCTCAGGCCATATCGTCCTGATGGAGGCATACTAGAGAATTAACTTGAAATTACTATAGCTTTGTGTTTGTGTATGTGCCTTCTACCTTGAAGGGATTTCCTTATCTGGTCTGCTAGACCTCTATGTTAAATTCCAGTTAACTGTCATTTCCACTAAACCTGGAACTGGTTTAGTGCTTCCTGCCTCCTGCAGGGATAGTGTCGACATCGACAATAAGGATTCAAGGCTTGAATTTCCGTAGGAACGGAAGGTAGAACTTTAGAGATTAACTTTCACATACCTTGGAAATCTATATCCTGATTTTAAATTGGGCTCTTCTAGGGTTTTATTTGTCTACTACTGAGGTGTCAGTAATAAAACGCAAATATGTTTAGTATTTTTACCTTGAAACTAGATTATCAAATCTAGTTTCAATAGTGTATGAATCTGATCCAACATTTATGCACATCAGGATCCATACTTTGTCTTGTAAAAAAAATATGCAATTTCATTATCAGAATAATGCCACTCAATGGAGAAGTGAAACCAAATCTGTCTGACTTGTACAGATTTTGGGAATGCATAAACACTGTGACACAAGCGTTCACTCGGCACTGGTGTTATTGGTCAGATATGCACAGTGTGTTAATCATCGTTGTGATTTGCCCTAGAAGGTAAGTGTACCCATGCACCCGATGTACTGTAAAGTTCCGAAACAGTTCACTGATCATTGCAGCGCTAGATGACGGGTTTTAAAACAATACCCGCCGCCACCACAAAATGTTTTATTTCATGTACTTGCTTTGCATAGTGTTTATAGAAGACCCGGGATGATCTCCACCCAGTGTATGAGCGGGGTCTTTCCAAGTCCATATGTTGAAAGAAGTTCAACGAAGAAGCAACTTTTCTCGGATCATGGCCTGAGGGTATACTGTCACGATCCGCTCTGCGAATAAAGTAGGTGAGCTTCGCTCTCAGTTGTCTTGGGGATAGGTTCGATTCTGAGGTTTTGCCTCTAAAGAGCTATCCTCCCTTTAAGGCTGAAGTTCTTTGAAGATAGATCTTAAGGTACTCTACGGGGCATAGAGATACGTCTTCCTTCATTAGGCAGATTCTCCAAGGACCCCACCTCTTAGTGGGTAGTTCCTTCTTGGCAAGAAAGGCAGGATCAGGAAAGAGGTTCAGTTCTCCTGTGTTTAGGAACTGAATATGGCCTCTGTTTCTGGATAAGGCCACTATTTCACTAAATCAAGCCCCGGAGGCTATTGCAAACAGAAAGATGACTTTCTGTGTTAGATCCTTTGGAATACAATCCTCATTGTTTAGGTTCGAAGCATAGTGCAAGACTTTGTCCAAGGACCAGGTGATGGACATTGGTGGGCTTGCTGGCCTAAGTCTAGTGCATGCTTTTGGGATCTAATTGAAGATTTCTCTAGAGAGGTCCACCTCATAGGCGTACAGAAGTGGTCTAGTCAGGGCTAACTTATATGAGGTAATCGTGGTAGAAGCCAGGCCTTGTTCATGTAGGTGTACGAAGAATGCGAGACAGAAAACTATCGATATTTCTGTCGGTTTCCTTGTTTCCACAAACGAAACCTATTTCTTCCCTGACAATTAATATTGCCTTCTAGTCGAACTTGACTCATACTCTTTGATAAAGTCAACTTTATCCTTCGAGATTCCAAACTTTTGTTCGCCGCTAGCGCGAGAAAATAAGGAAATGTGGGTTGTTGGTTTCCGAGGATGAACCGTAGACAGTCGACTTCTGGACCAGTTGGAATAATACTGGGTTCAGCAGAGGAAACAGCTTCAGTTTCAGCTCTAGAATTAGAGGGAACCAATTGCCTTTGGGCCACTTGGGGGCCACTACTGCTGCTGTCCCTCTGAAGGATCTTAGCTTGTCGAGGACTCTTAGCAGGAGATTGGATGGTGGAAACAGGTAACTGTGATTCCACCTTCTCCAGTCGAGGGACATGGTGTCCATTGCCTCTGCTTGAGGGCCCATATAAGGGGATACGTAACGAGGTAGTCTCTTGTTGTCGCTCATTGTGAGGAGGTCTGTCTGCAGTTCCAGGACTTTTTCCGAGGTGAAGGAGAATGAGTCTGCTTCTAGGGACCATTCTGTCTCTATGGGCTTTTGCCTGTATAGAGCGTCCGCCATCACGTTGCGGAACCCTTGTAGGTGAACTGCTGATAGGTGTCATCCCTTTTTCCTTGCCAGGTAGAAGGTGAGTAATCTCGCATGGTTGATGTAAGGTGATCTTGAACCTTGTTGATTTAGACATTTTACTATCACTTCGTTGTCCAGGACCAATCTGATTTACCGCCATCACGTTGCGGAACCCTTGTAGGTGAACTGCTGATAGGTGTCATCCCTTTTTCCTTGCCAGGTAGAAGGTGAGTAATCTCGCATGGTTGATGTAAGGTGATCTTGAACCTTGTTGATTTAGACATTTTACTATCACTTCGTTGTCCAGGACCAATCTGATTTAGATTGTTTTGCTAGGGGATAGTTTCTTCAACATCAGGAAAACTGCCAGAGCTTCCAAAGCATTGATATGAAAGGTTTGTAACTGGTGCAACCAATTACCGTGCACTATTCTCTTGTGAGAATGGCCTCCCCATCCTTCCGAGGAGGCGTCTGTGTGAGTCACCACTGGTGGTTGTGGTGGTTGCTAGGGATCTGTTCGTACTAGGCTCTGGGCTGTTGACCACGGCCTTAACTGTGTGTGCAACTGGGTCTGGGTTAACCTTGGTTGATCTCGTCGAGCGTTTGATGCGTATCCTCTCCAGACTCTTGACGCATATTTTAGAAGTGCTTTTAGCACCATATCTGTCACTGCTGCAAACTGGCAAGAGTCCAATAGTCTTTCCTGTTGGCATTTTGAAATCCTCTTGTGATGAATTAGTCTCTTGACAGATCCCTCTATCTTCTCCCTCTAATGGAGAAGTGGTGTGACTTCAAGTCCCATTGGATTCTTAGCCATTGGAACTTCTGAGCTGGAGGAAGGTGAGACTTCTTGCAATTGATGTTGAAGCCCAAGTGTTCCAGGACTGGATCATCTTGTTGGCTGCCTCCAGACAAGTAGTCTTGGATGCTGCCCATACCAGTCAATCGTCTAGATATGCTAGTACTTGAACTCCTTTGGTGTGTAGCTGCTTGAAAATGTTGTCTGCCGGCTTCTTGAATATCTTTGGGGCTGTATTCAGTCTGAAGGGCATTGCTCTGAAGACACATTTCTTCTGTAGCATGAATCAAAGGTAAGAGGAGAAAGAGCGTCTCAATAGAAGATGCCAGTGATCATATGTTGGGTCTATTGAGGCTCTTTTTGCTCCTTTTGGTAAAAGGGTCCTTATGTGTTACCAAGTAAGCATCCAGAACTTGTTGTTCTCGATGAACTTGTTGAGTGGAGACAAGTCTAGAGGGACTTCCCTGGAATTTGATGGACTTCGCTTTCCTTATTACCTTTTTGTTCAAGAGTTCTGAGGTATATTCTTCTAACGAGGGTGTGGAATGTTGAAACAATTCTGTAAAACAGGGTAGAGATCTGTTCCATTTCTACCCGAGTCCATTCGTTACTAGGCTGTGGGCCCAGGGATCTAAAGTCCAGCGATCCCAAAAGTGATAGGGTCTGACTACTACCTGGGACCCCTCTTTAGATAGGTAGTACTGCGGATCTGTTTCCGTGACTACGCCCTACTCGGCCCCAGGAGGAGTCACCTCCTGGTGAATTCTCTTAGGGCCATTTCCTTTCTGACTAGGGAGAAAGAGAGTCGACTGTCTCTTGAAGTTGGGGTTAAACACTGGCGACTGGGCTACCAGTTATTGAGGGACCACCTGGAAAGTGGTCTGGGGCATCGTGGTCATAGTCACTGCAGGAAGTTGTGCAGGTCTGCATGGTCTCCTTGCCTTTTTATTTTGGGGCTGCGGACCTCTGTCCGAGGAAGATTTCTTCTTTGAGCTCATGCCCTTCTTTTGGAGAAGGTTCCAGTTCTCCATGGCTGTTCTGGCTATGATCTCCTGGACCAGTTCCTGTGAGAAAAGGTCTTTACCCCAGATGTTCGAGGTAATCAGTTTCCTTGGTTGGTGTCTTATGGTCGCTGAAGCCAAAATGAACTCACTGCAAGCTCTCCTCGCTCTGAGGAAAGCATATAAGTCCTTCACAAGGGTACCCATGTGGGACTTTGCCAGGAAAATTAACATCTCTGGGGCGTTCTGTAGACCTACACTCATTTCCAGGCAGTTCTGATGAGATAGGGAGGCCGCAAGTCTCTCCTTCATCTCCTGTTCCCTCCTCAGAAGATGGTGTGGCAACTTCAAAAGGTTCTCATTGAACTGCTGGCCTGCTATCTCTGAATCCAACTTAGAGACAGAGAAGGTTAGGTGGACATCCTTCCTCTTCTCCTCGCAGGTAGGCATTGCTAGAGAGAATGGTTTGCATTCCTCTAGGGTTTGGCAGGGTTTGCCCTTATCGACTGCCTTGACGGTGAAGTCAAGTGCTTTCTCTAAAAAGGGGAAAGAGATGAAGGAAGGAGCAAGAAAGGTGGGATGTCTCTTGCTAAGTGATGAGAATTTGGAGTTGGTGTACCCAGCTCCTTTCAAGGTTTTCAGGAGGGTGGCTTGCGCTTTGTCATGCTCGAAGACAATGACCTCTTAGGTACTGTTTCTTCAGGGGCTGCATGTTCATCCCAAAGTCTCATGTAACATTCTGGGTAAGATGAAAAGTTAGGCCAGAACTCAAGATCTTCAATCAATTTGGTCACCAAATTCTTTAAGACGAATATTTTCCCATTCATCATGGGCATATGATCTGCATACCTCCACGGGTTACTTTCGGAGCGCTGAGGGAGATTCAACTCTTTAAGGGGCTTCTTAGTGGAGCCTTTGGTAGATTCAGGGCAGTCCTCCCTCTCCTGCTACAGTATTTGCTGCTGCCTGAGTTATTCTCTCATTGTCTCTTGTTTATTTTGGAACAACTCCATCATCCGTTGAATCGAAGTAAGGATCGCTTCGTTCTTGTCGGCATGTGCAACTGGTTGTGGAGTTGCGATTGAAGAAGTTGACGGGATAGGTTGGTATAACGTCACGGCGAACTGAGGGTCTTCAGTTGCCGTTGAAACAGATCGTTCTTCCTCCGCTTGTGGAGGTTCCGCGTCTTCTTCAGGGCCTCCTTGTAGTAGGTCCTTCTCAGAGTCAATGGACACTTCTGACGTCCTTTCTTGGTGGATGTCCATGCCTTCTAGTGCCTTATCTATGTCCGCGTCGATCTTCAGTTGTAAATCATCTGGGTGTTGAGGGAGTACTTTTCCTCAACACAAAACCATGGTCCCAACAATAGACTGTGACAGGACACACAGAGTATGTTAGAAATCATATGTACTACTGTATAGTAGTATACTGTAGTTTAGCCGGCGCACTGAATGGCTGCACTAACTAATAGAGAGAGATAAAAGCATTGAGGAAGGAGAGATTCCTATTATTATGGTTAACATAACAATTGGAAGTGTAGGAGGACTATCAGGCCGCCTACTGTCTCCTGGCTAGAATGAGAGTTCCAATTGAATCGATAAGAATCTGTCTGATTCTGGCTTCCACTCTTCCACAAAAGGTGTGCCGGCAACAATTGTGTATGGCAGTCCAAGGGAGGACTAAGGACTTCCCAAAGAATATTAGGTTTCCCACCGGCAGCCATCAGGGCTGGCTCAATCTTCCCCCAAATAATATTCACTTCCTGTGAAGGAAGGAAGTAAAGGGGAAGGTGCTGAGGCGGCTGAATTAACTGCCACCAGTAAGGTACCAGCCGGTAACGCAGTTAACCTATCAAGCCGGGTTGACTGTCAGAATACTAGTGAAAGAGTATGGTGACGGCTATGAAGTCACTAAAGGACAGAAGGGGGAAGGGTGAGGGTCTTATAGTTCACTAAAAGGAGAGGTAGCAGCAGATATGCCGCCTACCTTCAACAGAGAACCAAAAGAAGCATGGCTTCCTGTGCTGACGACATCGTTAGCAGCAGAGGAAACATGGTTCCTTTGCTGGCGACATCGTCGGCGGCAAGACAAGGGCACCCTGAGTTCGTCACTATCTAAATCAAAGCCAGAGCTCGACGACGAAGAAAAAGACATTGGCTGCCGCCTGTAGCTTCGGCGACACTCAGGGAGGGAGGTGTGGAGGATTGATTTTTGTTTTATTTTTATTTATTTTCCGTTTGCCAAATCGAGAGAGAGAGAGAGAGAGAGAGAGAGAGAGAGAGAGAGAGAGAGAGAGAGAGAGAGAGAGGTAGTTAGTGTATTGATTGCTTGTTGTGAGAAAGACTGTTGGTATAAATGAGATTGTTTGTTTGTTTTTAGCTAGGTTAGGAGAGTAGTGCATGTCTTGGGCGAATGATTATTTTTTTTTTTGACTGCAGCTAGAGGCAGGTGTGAATGCTGGACTATTATTATTATTATTATTATTATTATTTATTGCCAGCCTAGAAGCGTTTTGTTAATTTTAACAGTAAGAAAAATTTATCTGTCTTTGCTAGGAGTGATTCTGAATGATAGAAACAGTTTATTATTTATCTCTGATTATAATGCGATAGTTTTGTTAGATAGGAGTGTTCGTAAGTTTTTCTTATTTCATTTGCAGGCTGTAATTCCTGCTTTAGAGAGATTAAATTTATTTTCTAATTATGTCCAATTGTTGATGACCAGGATTGTGTCAAGGACCTGATTTGATTGCTCTTATTCGGTAAGATTATGACGAGGATGATGATAATGGTGATGATATAGGCTGACCAAATCCAGTGAGGCAGGTGTAGCAGATTGCCACAAATTTATCTGTCTGCCACCGAGTTATTATGCTAAGTGTTTCGTCTGCCAGAGACTTGTGGCATTGGCCTGAAAGAACTGTTGGCCCTTATGTGGACAAAGGGGTTCACACATAAAAAACTATTTGTGCATTTTAATTTTGATAGTTTGTGTACAGGCACACACTGTTATATAGTTATCATATTCTATGTTATGATTATTTTTGCGAGTATTTTAGTATTAAGTTGATGATTAGTTTAGGGTACGGTTATTCTTTTGATTGTTGATTTGGTTTAGTTTTAAGTTTATAGATTTTAAGTATGAGGTATTGATAATCAATTCATTTGAATGCAGTTGATTTTGGTTTTAACTGTTTTTGTTGTAAGAAAATATAGTTTTAAGGGAATGTTTATTTTTTTTTACCTTTTGTTAAATAGTCCGGTTTAAAAAACGTAAGGGGAAAGTTTGCTTTGTTAAGACAATTGTCAGTAGATGTGATTTAGGGTGTGGGGCTTGTTTTTGAAACATCCCGCCACAGTGGAAGGATTTAGCCTCTTTTCTCTGATGGAGAATTTATATCATACCTTATCCATAGATTCTAGAGAGTGTAAGTTCTCATCCGAATCAATAAGGAACGATAGGGGAATTACTTTACTAACGTATATATGAGCGAGAGTAGTTTTGTTCGGGTAGGATCCCCGGCCAAAGTTTGGTACCGCCGGGCTCCTGCCACATACGATCAGTAAAGTCGCATAATAGGAAGAGGAATAAAATTCATGTATGTAAGATTACCACTTGTATAATTTGCCTAAATAGCTAACATTATAGCTTAATACCGGGAATTATCACCCTACTGACCAAATAGAATGCAATAGTAATGAGCGACTGCAGTCGTAAAAGGGCTGCCTCGAGTCTGGGCAAGGCTCAAGTAAACAAACATAAATTATAGAATTTTAACTGTGAAAAGGGAGACTAAAATTATACTTAGGAAAGAATTAATACTCAAATTTCCAAAGGATGAAAATGCTAGAGATTGCATGATAAATACTCCAAAAACTTGTAACACAACACCGGGTTAACGGGAGCTACAAGAAAAGGAATGACATCGTAGTAGTAAAGGGGAATGAGGTCCATCGGGTACCTAGATCGGCACCCCCTTCTTTCGCCACTTTTCCCTCTTCCATTAAAGACATAAATCTATTTGCAGTGAAGATTGCTATGTGTCGTATCTAAAAATACGTCCCCTGATATTATGCGATATCCTTAAATGGATACTCGCGCCAGGAGTTAGAATCCAGGAGACCTTCGGTTTATTTCTCTGGGAGTATCACTGTAGTAAATATCCCTTAGAAGGCTGCCAAAATAACCTTTGCATCAGGACGACATGACCTGAGCCCAAAAACACATTTGCATAGTGAAGTAACATGATCTAAATCTCCAACAACAGCTAAAAGCTCCCCTTCTCGCTAACTTGCACAAAATAACAGATAACTTTTTTTCTCACCGTTAACTGTTAACCGATGTGGTGTCAGTTGAACAGGAATCTTCCTGTTGCATTGAACATGAAATAATGTGTCTGTTTTTCTCACTGTTAACTGTTAACCGGTACGGTATTAGTTGAACAAGAAATTTGCTGTTGCATTGAATTTTTGTACATAAAGGTATCTGTAATAAAGTTACTCAGTTACTTTCATCCTGTATTTGAGTCACAACCTTCTCTCGGCTCGTCACATTGGTGACCCCGGAAGTCGACTCGCTCCTCCCACCTTCCACCCACCTCGCCCCTCCGTCGTTGGTACTATGGCGGACTCTACGGAAGTTGGCACTGCGGCTGCCCATTGACACTTTCGTCATTCACAAGCGGAGAGGCGTTTACTTGGTTTCAGCGGGCAGAAGTTTAGTTTCGCATCAAGGGCGCGACTCGCTCAACCACCAAAGCAGATTATGTTCTCGCGGCAAAACCCGAGGACACCTTCCCGGAAATATCCGACTGGCTTTGTGAACAAGGAGACACCCCAATAGCGTATGACACCCTCAAAACATACCTTCTGCAGCAGTACTCGCCGTCGTCAGCAACCCGTATAGCAAAACTTTTTCAGCTCTCTCAACAACCGTTGGGGAACCAAAGGGCTTCGCTCAGCCTCCGGGAAATGACCACTATCGCTCGCCTGTAACCCGCTGCAAACGGTTCTCCTAGGGATTTGAATCTACTTCGTGCTCTTTGGATACGCCGTTTACCCGTACCTGTAAGCGCTGCCATATCCGATGTCGGTAGTACACCCATAAAGGACTTGATGGCCGAAGCCGACGCCCATATGGACAGCCATTTCAAGACCTCCATCAACGCCTCCACTACTGACGAAGAGGATGCCTATTCAACATCAACCGAAGCTGACGTGAATGTCGTAGGATATACACGCCTACCACGTGACTTGCCGAAGCGGCGACAAAGCCATCCACCACACAAAACTCACTCGTGCCCCAACCAACGACTTATACAGCTACCTACTGCCTCACATCTGCCGCAGTTTTGCTACTACCACACCAGATTCGGGGCAACCGCGAAGAAATGTGCGAAGGATTTTCAGTGGTCAAAAAGCGTGTAAGTAGGCCATCGCTCGTGGAGGTGGCCTCCCGTGTTTCTAATCTTTTCTTTTTACATGATGCAGGAACGGGAATACGATTTTTGGTAGACACGGGTACTTGTCGTTCTCTTTTGCCAAGGGATCTCTTCAGGACACGACGTAGTGTGTCTACGTCTGCCAACGTCCACTTGGTAGCTGCCAACGGATCTGCGATACCCACCTACAGTTACGAGAACCTCACATTATCGTTTGGAAATGGTAATTTTTATTGGAAGTTTCTCGTTGACGTCGCATTGCCAATCCTCGGTGCGGATTTCCTCTGTCATTTCTACCTTCTGGTCGATGTTGCCCAAAGACGACTGGTCAATGCAGACTCGTACTTGTCGACACCTCTTCAACCCGGCCCCTCCAACCTCGCTCTCCATATCAGCGCACCCACTAATACCTACGCCCACCTCCTTACTTTGTACCCAGAAGCTTTCAGTCCAGAACTTTGCTAAACGCACACAGCTCCTGCCAAGCATGGTATTTATCATCATATCAAGACGACGGGACCCCCAGTCTGCAAAATTCAGACATCTGGCACTGGAACGATTGGAAGCCACCAAACAGACGTTCGCCGAAAAGGAGGAAATGGGCCTTTGCCAAATGGCCTCCAGCCCATGGTCATTACCCTTAAACATCGTTCTGAAGGTAGAGGGCTCCCTCCGTCCGTGCGCGGGTTACAGGTGCCTGAACATGCAAACAGATCCGGATCACTACCACCTCCCAAACATCGCAGACGTGACCTCCTACCTGCGCAAAGCGAAGGTTTTCTCTACGCTCTACCTCCTGAAGGGGTATTATCCAGTGCCTAAGAACCCTGAAGACATCCCCAAGACCGCCATCACCATTCCATTTGGTACATACACCTTCAATTACTCCTGTTTTGGCCTTTGTAATGCTGGGGCCACGTTTCAACGTCTCATGGATGGCATCTTAGGGGACCTCCCCTTCTGTGTATGTTTAGTGGACGACGTACTTGTGTTCTCCTCCTCAAAAGAGTAACACCTCCGTCACCTGCGCATCGTGCTCGACTCTCGGCAACAAAACGGCCTTGTAGTCCGGTACAACAAGTGTACCTTTAGCGCCACTGAAGTGTCGTTCTTAGGGCACCGCATCAATCCTGAAGGATTCCATCTCCTCCCTGAGAAGGTAGCAGCCGTTCAGGACTTCGACGCGCCCTCGACCGTCAAAGCTCTGCAGGAATTCTTGGGCATGATCAACTATTATCATAGTTTTCTGCCAGCCATTGCCGCCACTCTTGCTCCCCTCTACGTCTCCCTCACGGGCAAGATAAAGAACCTGAAGTGGGGTCCCCTTCAAGAAGCAGTCTTCTGCAATGCAAAAAAGGCCCTATCAACTGCTGTGGCTCTCACTTTTCCTATCCCACATGCCCCTCTCCTTCTCTCCACCGATACCAGCGACGTCGCTATTAGTGCAATACTCAAGCAGGTGGTCAATGGCTCGCCCTGCCCATTGGCTTTCTTCAGCATGAAAATGTCCAAGGCAGAATCAGGTTATTCTACCTTCAATCACGAATTGCTGGCGGTGCACTTGGCTGTCCGTCACTTTCGCCATTTCTTAGGAGGTACGCCCTTCGTGATTCGCACAGACCACATGCCTCTGGAGCATGCTTTCACTTGACAGTCTGACACCTGGTCCACCCGCCAACGCCGACATCTTTCCGCCGTGGCTGAATACAATTGCACCCTTCATTAAGTCCCTAGGAATATTAATCCCGTTTCAGATGCCCTGTCAAGAAGCACGTTGGCTGCCGTTCAACTGGGATTGGATTACAATGCCTTGGCTGAAGCCCAACGACAGGATCCAGATTATCAAGCATGTAGAACATCCTGCACGTCCCTCGGTTGGGAAGACTTCCCTCTCGAAGACTCTAGCACCACCCTCCTCTGTGACGTCAGTACTGGTAAACCGCGACCTTGGATTCCTGCTCTCGTGCACCGGCAGGTGTTTTATTTTATTCACGTCCTTTCATATTCCTCGAGCCGTTCTACTGCACACATGCTGAAGACGAAGTTCATCAGGCACGGCATTTCTAAGGATGCTAAGGATTGGGTCTGCGCCAGTACTTCTTGCCAAACTTCCAAAGTACATCAACATACGGATTCCGGAGTGGGCATCTTTCCTCACCTTCAGCGTTGTTTTGCATACATTCACGTCAACGTTGTAGGTCCCCTATCCACATCACAAGGACAATGTTACCTGTTTACCATCATCGACTGCTCCACTTGTTGGCCTGAAGCCATTCCCATGGAAACTGTAACGTCCGCCTCATGTACATCTGCCTTAATCTCAGGATGGATTGCAAGATTTGGTATCCCTGAGCATATTACTTCTGACAGGGGTACCACTTTCACCTTTCAATTGTGGACATCATTAGGGAATCTCCTAGGCATCACCCTACATCAGACAACTGCCTACAACTCCGCTGCTAATGGAATGGTTGAGCGTTTTCATCACACCCTCAAAGAAGCTTTGATGTCCCGCTGCAAAGATTCCAACTGGTTTACTCAGCTTCCCTGGGTCCTCCTGGGACTAAGGACGTATTGGCAGCATAATGGTGTATGGTGACCCATTGGTCGTCCCTGCCAAATTTTTTCCTTCTAAAACCTCCTCCAACGATCTCCAGTGCATACGCCACGTCTTGGGAAAATTTACTCCATGCTGCCCAACTTACAAGCCCTTAGCAAAGCATCACATACTAACAGACATACACTCTGCGATGCACGTCTTCCTGCGCAATGACACTAGCAAGCCGACGCTAACGCCCCCTTACACGAGCCCTTTCCTTATGATCCGACGCAGTCCGAAAGCATTCCTACTAAACATTCGTGGCAAAGAAGTCTGGGTCTCCATTGACCGTCTAAAACCTACTTATCTATTGCCAGATGACCCACCTACAATTCACCTCTCGAGATCAGGGTGCCCTATTTAACATGTACAGTATGTCATTTTTAGGTGGGGAGTCATGTACCATCTGTGTGTCACACGATCGTACATAGTAACGACATTTGATTTTGTGTAGATATTATGCTTGTATCTTTGCTCTCCCCTCGCACTAAAAAGAACCTGAAATAACATGTATGTTTTTCCCACTGTTAACTGTTAACTGGTGAGGAATCAGTTGAACTGGAAATATCCTGTTGCATTGAACCTGAAATAATGTGTCTGTTTTTCTCACCATTAACTGTTAACTGGTACAGTGTCGGTTGAACAAGGAATTTCCTGTTGCATTGAGTTTTTGTATATCAAGGCAAGTGTCTGTAATAGAGTTACTCCGTTGCTTTAATCCTGTCTTTGAGTCACAACCTTCTCTTGGCTCGTCACACTAGTTAGTTTTGCCTCAGGAAAACAGGAATGAGGAGTTTCGAGTTTCTCATTACTCTGCTTTCTATCAAACACATCTGCCAAAAGGGTTGCCTTTTCCTTTGGACAGTGAGTGACAGAGCAATTTGGTGTATTTAAAAGGAGAATCTGTTGCATCTACACCAAATACTGCAGATTTAAGGGTAGTCCATCACTTATGCTCCTGGGTTGTACCAGAAGGGGTTTCTTTTATGGGTGAATTGTATTATTTTCATTTGAAGCATAAACTCTTTTAGCAAAAGCTCTAAGCTGAGTATAGTTATTCTAGGTCAAGTCTGATCTGTTACTCTTCTCCTTCTCCAAAAAAAAACAAGTCTACAGTCATCATTAGACCTTGGTTTGTCCTTCACTCGGTACCTTAGTACATGAGAACGGATACGCCTATCAATTATGTTAATTAGATTCTCATTCAAAGAGACAACAGTATCAACACTACTATACAATAATGACCAATTCAATCCCAAGAGATCATGTAAAATCCCATTCCTGAGATTTCATTTAAATCTTACATATGTATGACACATCAGGTAAGGGCTGCTCATCTTTCACTACTAATGAAATCAAGGCATAATCAGATATCCGTACTGGAAAACCAACCTTACTGGTTATAACGCTAGAGGAGACGGTGTATATGAGGACCATGCAGTTACCAGACCTGTGAGTAGCTTCACTTATGATTTACTTACAGCCTGATTCAGAGGCAAAGTCTGAAGTTCTGAAGCCATGGTAATCGGTAGGAGAAACAGAATTTAACCACTCATTAAGGTGAACATTGAAATCACCAACAAACACAAAAAAGGCCTTTCTCTCATCTTTTTGTATCTTAGGCATAATGGTAAGAAGAAAATCGAAGATAGAATCATCCATGTCTGGATTCCAGTAGATCGAAAACAAATAAAAGTTGTTATTCCTGCCACAGACTTTTATTACCTGAATCTCATGACATCCACATTCATAGCAGGACTTATGAGAAGCAGAGTATTCAGTCCTAATATACACCGTCATTCCCCTGGCCCTAGGGATGGCATCGCGTTTAAACATTATTGGCCTCTTAAAAGCAGTTATAAGGAGCTCAGATGAGTGCCTCATATTAGGAACCAGACTTTCTGACCACAATAGAATATCATATTGTCTGGACACAGCCGTAAGCTCGTGAATATTTGCAAGAAGACCACAAATATTGCGAAACACTAGACGACATTGCCGAAATATAGGACGTACTGGTCCCTGATTTTGCTCAATGTCTTCAGAGAGCAAAAGAATAGATGATAATAAAAAAGTTACATCATACTTCATATCCAAAATTAACAAGAATATAAGAAAAAAATGTGTACAGAAATATAAATAAAGTGACTGATCAAACCCATTGACTATAGACAAAAAGTTGGAAAAACTGGTCAACATGAATAAAACGATGCACCGTACACAGCGAAATACCCTCCAGGATAGCCACTTCAACTAAAGATAGGACAGTAAGGATGGTTTTGTAAAGAAAAAGAATCGGATAAGGAACAGACAACCTCTTGATAAACCTACAGGCATCCATGGCTTTTCTATTAAGCCTGCCCAACACTATTTAAAAGAACACGAAGAAAAAAAAAAGATACAATAGTGTGCACGAGTGTACCGTCAAGCTAGAGACATCTAACACAAGATAGTGGAAGACAATGGTATAGATGCTATGGCAGTACCCAAGACAGTCACATTTGTATGATATTCTCAATACATAGACTTTGGAAAACACACCCAGTTTAATTTCCTCTGGGGGAGAATTTGGTTCGGAATCAAATCTCAGATCGTCACGATATGCGCTGAAATTGCCTTTAGAATATCTTATAATGATCTCTGTCATTATATTTAATTCCTAGAACTTCAAAATCAACATTTTTTGTCATAAAGAGCTGATTCCTAATATATATATATATATATATATATATATATTTATATACATATGTATATGTGATATATATATATATATATATATATATATATATATATATATATATATATATATATATATATATATATACATATATATATATATATATATATATATATATATATATATATATATATATATATATATATATATATATATATATATACATATATGTAAATATCACCCACGAATAGCATTTAATACCGAATTCTATCTTGGGAATATATATCCACTTGATAGCTCAGTCGGTAGGGTCCCTGCCAGCATGGTTTCCAGCCGTACAGGTGGTAGTTCGAATCCCCACCCGGCCAGAAGCTGTTCCCATAAAAAGAATTCCAAGTGGATATATATTCCCAAGATAGAATTCGGTATTAAATGCCATTCGTGGGTGATATTTACATTAATTAAAATCACGTGTGCTTGTGATATATGTTCATATACATATATATATATATATATATATATATATATATATATATATATATATATATATATATATATATATGCCAATTTATCACTAACACATGTGGCTTCTTTACTCTTAAATATTAAGACGTAAATGAGTTTTCATATCCAATTCTCCATATCCTGAAATATATACCAAATGAAAAATTTATCTTCCTCATAAGCCATTATTCGAATCTTAAGCTAAACATTGGCATATAATTAGAGTGTAGACTATCAACTAACCCTATCGTTCTCAAGATAGAAAAATAATTATAACACAGCTTTACATATTTTTGTAACTTTAAGGCCTCTCTCATGAAGACTTGCTCATTACTTGGTTTGACACATATAAAATTATTGTTTATCTGTAACACACGCAAGTTTCATATATTCAAATCACTCTTAATGTCCTATTCGCACAGCCACGGATGAGCTGTCATGTATGAGGTAGGTTGATTACAAATAAAATTTCCACTGCAAATGCCTCATTTAGGCACTACTATGTAAAGCAGAGTTTGAATTCATCCTAATCTCTCTCTAATAATCGCACAAACGTTTTATAGTCTCACTCTCCATCATCTCATTTAGCAATGATTCCGATTCGATGTCTTAAATTAGAGAACATATCAATTCCATCCTGAACTACTTAATTGCCTTCACTAGCCTCTTTCTGTTTCGTCTGTTTGCTAGTTTATTTATTTATTTATATTTATTTATTTTTTCTTTGATCGCGTAAGAATTTGCTGTATAGATTTTAGCCAAACTTAATAGTCATTTTGAGTATAACCAAAGGATGAATCTAACATTTTTGGTAAAGGACACCAAAGTATAATTATACCGCTATAATTTCAAAATAATTGCAATATAAAGTAACTGGTTAATAATTTATTAGTTTACTTCTGGTTTGTGAACAACATAATAAAAAATCTTGAGAAACAATTTAAAAGAAACTTGGCGGATAATGGGGTATCACCCAAGGGTAAATATGTCATATTGTGAGGGAACTACATCTAAGTACATGCAAGTAATCGAGTTGAGAGCAAAATAAGACTGGTGTGCACGGCGAAAGGAACACTTTCTACTAAGTGCCCTCTAGTTCATAATATATGTCTTATAAGTCATTGGATTCTTCTCGTTGGTTATGGATCATTTTGCATTTGCCTACACAAGCACTTAATAGTCCGATCTATTCTTCAAACATTCTCCTCTGTCCTCATAAACCTGACAACATCAAGATTAACAAACAATTGTTCTTTGTTCACCGGGTTAACTATTGCAATTCAATTATTCATTGGCTACTTTCCTTTATGTAAGATCACAAGAGACTCTTTGGTGAGCAGCTCTCCTAAGAGGACACTCCAAAATCAAACCATTCCATTTTATTCTTGGGTAGGGATATAGCCTCTGTATTATGGTCTAGAGCATAATTCTCTGTGACACTATTCTATCTTGTTCCTCTTCCTTTATTTTTTAAGTTTTATAGTTTATATAAGAAATATCTAATTTAATGTTTTTACTCTTCTCGAAATATTCAATTTTATTGTTCAATATCTAACTAGTGGTTTATTTATTTATTTGGTTCCTTTCCTCACTGTGCTATTTTTCTCGTTGCAGCCCTTGGGTTTATGCATCAGACTTAACCAACTAGGATTCCAGTTTAGCTTGTAATAATAATAATAATAATAATAATAATAATAATAATAATAATAATAATAATAATAATAATAATAATAATAATAATAACAATAATAGGTTAAAGAAAACATCTCTCAAGATGGTCTAAACTAAACTAACGTAAAGCAAGCGAGAAATATAATCTGAGCAAAGTACCTGAATTTATGTGACATTTATTTTGCTTTGACAATAATTGTACATACATGTCAATCCCTATTATGGATTTGTATTACTTTTGATAAGGCAGATAATATGATAAAAGAAAATAAGATCTATATATCGTCGAATTCCTGCGGTTATAAATATAGTACTCATGTAATATTTTTTTTCCTGACTGTCCCAGGGGATATGACCCCTTTTTGTTCCTGAGAATTATTGATGCAACCTATCAGTTTCATGATGAATCATGATTCAAAATAACTCAGTTTTTTGTTTGGTTTCGTAGGCCTCAAGCTATCAATTTCCCCCATCCAATCTCACCATATTACCCTTTATTACCCTTTGCCCTAGAATGGGAACTATAAAAGACTAATGGAACAATGGAAAATGATACAAGGTTTTCTTACTATTGGCTCTGTTCATATTTTTCTTCCAAAAATTCGTTTTCATTTGTTTAGAAAAGAAAATCTGAGTATATATTTTTCTTAATCAGTTCAGTTATTCATAGGTTAGTTGTAGTTAGTATTGAAATTTAAATTATCAATTTATATGAAAGAAAATTTTATCCCAAAAAATCATATCTGAAATACGAGTGCTACCGCAAATGAAACTTGCTATATTTAATTATTTTGGAAAATATTTCAAAGGGCAAACAATGCTTGTGTTATCCACCTACCTAAAATGTTTCAGTTCGTGTGCTTAGTGTTTTATTCGGATTTTGGATCACTTGTGCTTAAATTTTCTATTAAATATTCCGTGGAATCTTTGAAATTTTCCCGTTTTTACTTCATTCGATATGAATTTGTTAATAACCTGTTGGTTGTTTAGTATGTATATAAAAAAATGATATAAAATATTGGCAAACCCGAAGAGGCAAGTTTGAAATAAAAAAAGGTATTACGTTATTATTTGATTTTACCAAATCTTATAACTCTATCCAATAATGCATAGACAATTGTATTAGAAGTAAAAAACTAAAATTAAAGGGATAACATTTTTTTTTCTCATTTTTGCACTATAGAGAAAAATACAAATAATTATACCATTGTCAAGGTTTAAAGCAGCAATAGTAAGAAAGCGGCCAGTTAACTTAATAGGAATTTTTTTTTTTTTTTGCAAATCATTTTCGAAAATATGCGAAAAGAAAAAAAATTTACATATCAAAAGACAATTTTAAGGAATATAACGATGATGTACTTAGCAAAGCACATACATAAATAAGAAAATTAACGAGTAGATTTCATTCATCATCATGACACACTAAATATAATATCGTATAAGAAAAACTCTTACTGAAAAACATTTTATCAATCTAGTATATAAGCTCGTTGACATATACAAGAAATATAAAGTCCCTTCATAGACATCAATCTCATATAATTTTGATTATTGATGAATTAAAAGTGAAAGGATATAGCCTTATTGCAAACCTTATCAACTTTTTTATACAAGCATATTCGGAAATGATATATCGAATGATAGTAACGGTTGTTATTATTAAATATCACCCACAACGACACACAGGCAAAAGAAATTCTATTAATAAAATTTATACATTTATTATATTTGGCCATAGCAGTATCACTTACTTTTATTCAATGTTACAGAACCTTTTGTTTTAATGTAATCACTATTTGGTCGGATATTTTGATAAAATGGGAAAACTTTTTGCATGATGCTATCTATTATTCCTGAATGCACCCTCAATTCTTTATGAGATTACTGAACGAGATTACATTTTAGATGAATTAAAATAGGTTGCTTTGATATGTTTTATAACAATGAATCTATTTTACTATATTCCGATATTCTGACGGCTTTGGTTTTTTTATAGCTCGACAGTTGGAAAGTTATCATATGTTATGCAACAAGAGACTCGCCTAAATGTTAGAATATATTCATTGCATCTTTCAATGTGATCCATAACTAGATTCCTTAAAACCATTTAAATATTAACCCCCTTCCAATCAATAAAGCACTGAAGTCTCAATATATATTAAGGGGAATTTTACTCACCTCATCTTGTCATATTTTTTTTTTCATTCTAATTAGATATAGTATTATTTATTTGGTGAGAGTTTCATACATATAAGTAATAAAAGATACTTGAAACAAAAACGTAAAATATTAGAGTATTCACTTGTGTGCAAGAAGTATCAGTTTTTCTTTTGCCTGTGGAAGATTAATTTTAGAATTTTCATATTCAGTCACTTAAGACCAGTGCTGTCATAGTTTGGGTAGTGTCTTACATTTTTATGTTTCACCTTCACTCCTCTTTTTTATGATTTGTTATCAAGGTCTACAGGACACTTTCTCGATATCATTAATCTTGTGTAATATGAATAGTGAATTTTTTTTATAACTTCTAAAATATTATTCTTGGGGTTTTATTAATTTGTAATCATATGATACTGTCACGTTATCTCGATCGCAAGAAAGGTAATTTGGACAATCATAGCAGTCCTACTACTACTACTACTACTACTACTACTACTACTACTACTACTACTACTACTACTATTAATACTACTTAA
>NC_090733.1:38700831-38702338 GCF_036898095.1 Palaemon carinicauda
AAAAAGTTCCCTCACTTCCTTCTCTCTTATTTAATTTCTTATGTGAGCCAATGGTACAATTCTTTCATCAGTGGGTTGGGATACGTTTTGAACTCTAAATCTATTGGCTGTTAATGTTTCCAAAATGTTAAATGGGCCTTCAAACTTAGTTGTTAGTTTGTAATTGAGATCTTTACGTACATTTACCTGTATGTATAAATTATCACCCACGGTATATGTTTTAGTTGGCTTCCCTATTTTATCATGATTCCTTTTCATTATGATTTGTGATTCTTCTAAATTCTTTCGAAGGATATCAAAACGACTTTTGCTTGCATTTATACATTCCTTTAAAGGATTTGATAAAATAGTTGTAGGCGTTAATACATGGAAAGGCGTTCTAACTGGGGTACCATACAATGCCTCGTGCGGCGACATTTTAATTGATACATGATATGAGTGATTCAGACTATTTAGTACCGCAGGTATTGCAATATCCCAGTTGGGTCTGATCCCCCTAGTGTTAATCTTAATATGTTTAAAACCTTCCTATTCGCTCTTTCCACTAGCCCATTCGACTCTGGGTGGTAGATCATGGTATTGATTTTCTTTATGCTTAGGAATTCACACAATGAGTTAAGGAAATGATTATTAAAATCTCCACCCGAGTCTGAGATTATCATGTGTGGAATTCCATGTTTACAAATATAACACTCGTAAAACTTCCTAGCGCATTCACTCGCAGTTTTTGTTTTAAGCGCTATCAGTTCTGTGTATCGAGTGAAAGCATCTACAATTACTAAGAGGTGCTTATTTCCTCTGTCTGACTCGTAAAATCCTGTTAATAAATCTAAATGCATTCTTTCAAAGGGTTAATTGGGTACAGGATAAGCCCCTAGGCTGGCAGGTGTTTTCGTGTGCCCTTTGCTTTCCTGACAAGTGCGACAATTAGCTATATGTTTTTTTTTATATCTGTAAGCATCGTATGCCAATAAAACAATGATTTGGCTTTCTGTGACATTATGGAGAACCCCTGGTGTCCATGCAATGGATTTGCATGCAACCAATTTAGGACAGTGGATATAAGTGAGATTGGTACCACTACCTGGTCGTTAGTCACAGGTGGTGTATTGCTGGTTTTCCTTGTCACGGAAACTACACAGAATATTGTCCTTGATTATAGAATTCTGCTGAGTATGTTTTATATATTCCTTTTCCTTAGGACATCCTTTCAAAGCATTTATGATTTTTTCTAATTTCTGATTTTTTCTTTGCTCAGTCTATAATAATTCAGCGCTCCAACCCAGATCTTCCTATTCAGATACAGTTTTAACAGTAGGCATGGATGTTGATATATCTATTAATTAAGCTAAAGGCTCCGTACAAGATGACACGGGGTTGCGTGATAATGCATCAGCAATGATATTTGCTTTCCCTGGTAAATACCCGATTCTCGCGCCAAAGTCTTGAATGATCAAATGCCACCGAGTTCGTTTGGGGCTGTGACTAAAGCCTTTAAAGAAGTTGG
>NC_090733.1:38702838-38717838 GCF_036898095.1 Palaemon carinicauda
TCCTACGCCAAACAAAGATGTTAACGGCGATAAATATCATCAACGTAAAACTGATTGATGCTAGTAACACGTAGAAACGAAGATCTGCATATGTCGGTGACGGGTGGTCCATCTCGGTTAATTTCATCAACCGCTTAGCCACTCGTGCGTTGTATTGGAGAGGTAAAGAAGGGATTGTAGGGGTCCACGTGAAATTCGTGAAGTAGGCCCGTTCCCTGACGATAGTGTTAATTCCTTGGACCGTGTAATTCGTGGACGTACCGATGCAACCATCTGCAGCAATGAAGATTTGGGAATAGGAAGTAGATCCGTCCGGGCATGATACATTGAAACCGGCCTTGTCGTATCGTATCCACGAGCCGTTGTTCAATCTGCAATTGAACTTATTATTGTCAAACGGATAAAGTTTTCTCAGACAATTTTCATATATATGGGAAACAGCACTGTTTAGCACTATACCTAACTCGCATGATTCCATTGATTTTTTATGGAATTCAAAGGAGTCCGCTGTACATACTTTTTTATTCATTGCATCTGAACTTGAGTTAATTTATCTAAGTCTTTAATGACCGTATATGTTTCCTTATCAGGGGAAATCAATACGTGTCCTGTCAAACTGGATATTACTGTGCTTCAGTTATTTGTCATGAAAGTCGGGAATAGTGATATCTTCTATGATTGCCAGGCATCGGAAGAATCAAAGGGAACTGTAATCATGATCCTGTAATTTTCAAGGCTTACTGTAATTAGGCTATAATAAAATTCTAACCTATGGGCGTCTAACAAAGGAACATAACCTATTTTCTCCCGTCCGTTCTCCAAAATTAACGTTAAGTCTTTTATTGGCAACAAATGTGGTGAGAGAACACCTTTAGTTGCTAACGTAATAGTTTCCACATAGTCTTTTGATTTCTCAATGAAATGTGCAATTTTAGTATGGATATGATCTATTTTTTAATTATAATACGTTAACGTTGCTGGCAAGTTTTGTACTTCCATAATCTGACTGATATTACTAGAATGTTAGTTCACCAAACTCATAATTTGTCTAATTGATGTGAACTGATTCCTTAGTTCTGATAAAACTAATTCGTTTTCATATGTTAAAAACTCAATTTTCTTATTTTGATTACTAATTTTAAGACGATTAGAAATCCCTAAGCCTAAACTTGCAACAGATCCAAAGATGTTTAGTGTAGCAAAAACAAACGGGTTACGTCTTTCAAGGTTAGTGTGTGTTACTGTCCACATCAGAAGGTCACGAGCCAAAGATTCTGCCTCGTAAGTCTTATTTTGCAAGTCCTGCAATAGCATTTCTGCCACTCTTAGTGTTGGTGCAAGCGAACTCTATGTATTAAAAGGAAAATGTCTTTTATGCATCTCATTTAAAGAAGCAGCAAACCTTGAAATGTCGCTTTTTAAGCTAGTGACGTTATTCTCTGCGAGAAAAATAGCTTGCATGGGTACCTTTATAACTATATTGCTTGCAGTAATAAAAACTTCTTCTGTTCTCTCTACTATAGCGCCATAGTTAAAATCTATACTTTTAATTTTAGGGCTCCTCCCACACAAGAAAAATGTCTGAGCAAACAATATCGCTCCTAACAATAAAAACTTCATCTTGGAAACCTGCAATGAGAAAAATATATGTAATTACTCCTGTATTAAGAAGAAAAAAATGTTAACATACAAATATCATACAAGTTTCATAGATAAAAAAAAAAGTTCCCTCACTTCCTTCTCTCTTATTTTAATTTCTTATGTGAGCCAATGGTACAATTCTTTCATCAGTGGGTTGGGATACGTTTTGAACTCTAAATCTATTGGCTGTTAATGTTTCCAAAATGTTAAATGGGCCTTCAAACTTAGTTGTTAGTTTGTAATTGAGATCTTTACGTACATTTACCTGTATGTATAAATTATCACCCACGGTATATGTTTTAGTTGGCTTCCCTATTTTATCATGATTCCTTTTCATTATGATTTGTGATTCTTCTAAATTCTTTCGAAGGATATCAAAACGACTTTTGCTTGCATTTATACATTCCTTTAAAGGATTTGATAAAATAGTTGTAGGCGTTAATACATGGAAAGGCGTTCTAACTGGGGTACCATACAATGCCTCGTGCGGCGACATTTTAATTGATACATGATATGAGTGATTCAGACTATTTAGTACCGCAGGTATTGCAATATCCCAGTTGGGGTCTGATCCCCCTAGTGTTAATCTTAATATGTTTAAAACCTTCCTATTCGCTCTTTCCACTAGCCCATTCGACTCTGGGTGGTAGATCATGGTATTGATTTTCTTTATGCTTAGGAATTCACACAATGAGTTAAGGAAATGATTATTAAAATCTCCACCCGAGTCTGAGATTATCATGTGTGGAATTCCATGTTTACAAATATAACACTCGTAAAACTTCCTAGCGCATTCACTCGCAGTTTTTGTTTTAAGCGCTATCAGTTCTGTGTATCGAGTGAAAGCATCTACAATTACTAAGAGGTGCTTATTTCCTCTGTCTGACTCGTAAAATCCTGTTAATAAATCTAAATGCATTCTTTCAAAGGGTTAATTGGGTACAGGATAAGCCCCTAGGCTGGCAGGTGTTTTCGTGTGCCCTTTGCTTTCCTGACAAGTGCGACAATTAGCTATATGTTTTTTTTTATATCTGTAAGCATCGTATGCCAATAAAACAATGATTTGGCTTTCTGTGACATTATGGAGAACCCCTGGTGTCCATGCAATGGATTTGCATGCAACCAATTTAGGACAGTGGATATAAGTGAGATTGGTACCACTACCTGGTCGTTAGTCACAGGTGGTGTATTGCTGGTTTTCCTTGTCACGGAACTACACAGAATATTGTCCTTGATTATAGAATTCTGCTGAGTATGTTTTATATATTCCTTTTCCTTAGGACATCCTTTCAAAGCATTTATGATTTTTTCTAATTTCTGATTTTTTCTTTGCTCAGTCTATAATAATTCAGCGCTCCAACCCAGATCTTCCTATTCAGATACAGTTTTAACAGTAGGCATGGATGTTGATATATCTATTAATTAAGCTAAAGGCTCCGTACAAGATGACACGGGGTTGCGTGATAATGCATCAGCAATGATATTTGCTTTCCCTGGTAAATACCCGATTCTCGCGCCAAAGTCTTGAATGATCAAATGCCACCGAGTTCGTTTGGGGCTGTGACTAAAGCCTTTAAAGAAGTTGGTTAGGGGTTTATGATGAGTAAGAACCTTGATGGGATAACCGTATATTATGAACTTAAAATGCACTAGTGAATTAACCATAGTCAGCCCTTCCTTGTCTATTACTGCATACTTACTTTCGGAAGTTCTCAGTTTTCGTGAATAAAAATCTATCGAGAAAAACTGTTTGTCATATTGCTGAAGCAATAACCCACCTACTCCTAAATCTGAGGCATCTGTTGCAATGAAGAATTCCTTACTGAAGTCAGGAAATTTTAAGATAGAACTACACAATTCATCTTTCAGGGTATTAAATGCCTGTTGATGCTGCTCACACCATATGAAATCCACGCCCTTCTTCGTAAGATCAGTTAGGGGAGCGGCTATCATTGAATAATTGCATATAAAACGCCTGTAATATCCACAACACCCCAGATATTGCTGTATTCCCTTGACATTAGTAGGTATCGGAAAGTTACGGATAGCCGACACCTTATCGTGGACTACTTTAAGACCTTGGCTAGACACCGTAAAACCTAAGTAGACTAATTCTATCTTGAAGAAATCACACTTACTAATCTTTACCCTTAAGTTATGCTGTTTTAGTCTCTGTAGTACTAGTTCCATTTTACGTAAATGTTCTTCTAAGGTATTAGAAAAGATTACAAGGTCGTCCATATAGGCATGCAATGTATCCCCTAGTAAGTCTCCAAACACTATGTTAATCATTCTATTAAATGTTATGGGAGCACAACGTAAACCAAAAGGCAAACGCAAACATTCATAATGTCCCCTGGCTGTGCTGAAGGCAGTGTATGGGATACTATCTTCTTCTAATGATATCTGGTGAAAGCCTTTAAGTAAGTCCAAACTGGTAAAATATTTATTCTGACCTAACAAAGATGAAATATCGTCAGTACATGGCACTGGGAATCGATCAGGGATCGTTTCCTCATTGGGGCGATGGAAATCTACGCAGATACACCATGTTCGATCTTTTTTCGGTACAACTATTAATGAGAAAATTATAAGGGCTGTTCGATTTCCTTATGACTCCTTCTTCTAGCATTTTACCTACTTCATCATTTATCTCATTTTGGAATTTCATAGGGAGTCTGTACGATGGTATATAGATAATTTTCTGCTTGTCCTTTAACCTTATTTGATGTTCGATCACATCTGTTTTTCCTAAGGATCCATCCGTAGTGGAAAATACATCATGATATTCAGTTAAAAGTCCAAAAAATTTCTGCTGAATTTCTTCTTCTTGAATGTCTTTATTGATTTTATTTTTAATAGATTGCAAAAGGGATTCATCCACAACTGATTGAGCATGATTGATTTCAGTGACGGTAAGAATACGATGTTTATAAACTTCTGCATCCAAGATATGTTGATTTTTGTGACTTACTAAAGTGGTATTTAAATGATTACAGACTTCAATATTACATTGTTGTTGTGAGCTGACTGTATAAATAGCTTGTGTGACGGCCAATCCGTTAGTTTTCAAAGTGTCGGAAAGGATTAATATTTCAGATTCCGGCATTGTTTTCTGTACTTGCACTATTATATTCGAAGTTACGTTCGGCTCGATAGATTGCGTGCAAGATGATATTACGTGTGAACGAGAATTCTGTTGGGTCGCGTATATTATTTCTTTATTAATGAGACAAATGATTGGTTCTTCAACGTACGTCACTGTTTTATTTGTCGTCTCCTTTTTATTCAAAATATATATTAAGGTATTAAAAGACTTATAGACTTTTCCTTTGATATACAAGCTGTTTTTGGCAGGGGCTAAGATAATGTTTTGATTGCCCATAGACGGGTATCCTATAATTACAGCTGGATACATATCAATGTTTTGTATAACAACAAAGGTATCGGCAAACGTGCGCTTACCGACCTTGTACTGAACATGAGTTACGCCTATTACATTTAATTCATTATTTCCTATACCCGAGAGCCTTACTTCAGACTTTTCTATAGGGAAGTTCGAAAATAACAAGTGATGAGTCCTCAAATCCATGATATTACGTGGACTACCAGAGTCAAAAAATAATGTAAAGGATCGGTGTTCTAAATTTACAGCATATAATGTTGGTCGTAAATCAGTTTGGCTTATTATTGTGTGAATTTGTTGCAAATCTACGGGAGCCTGCACTGATTTATTTGATTCGGCCGTGTGTTTCTTAAGAAAATCTATTGTGTCACAATGATCTGATAAGATATTAAATGAATTATTTGATACTACTGATGTTGATACGAATGACCCAACATCACTCTTAATTATGGAGTTAATTATGTGGTATTTGCTTTGCTCTGCACATTCTGAAAATTAGTCTGACCTTGCGAGTTCTGGCTAGACGGCCTAGGATCAGAGTTATTTGAAGCAGTATTTGTTTGTTTTTTATTTTGAACGGCATTGACGTTTGGCTGTTTCTTCTTATTGAACTCAGGATTTTTCTTTTTATTTCCATAGGGAATTGACTGTGGAATTGACTGTTTGTTTCTAAGATTCTGTTGTTGATTACACGAGTAGCATCGACTATATGAATGAGTTGGATTATTATATATCGAACAGAATCTCGTTCTGCAGTCTGCAATCAAGTGACCCTGACGTTTGTAATTATAACACATCCTTCTTGCGACTTTATTATTGTTATTAACTACGTTTACATGTTGTGGCTTAGTTCAATTTTTTCCAAAAACTTGTGTAAACAAGGGATCAAGATCAGTACACTGAGACATGTGTTTCTTTATCTGTTCATATACATCTAATTCTGTACTTTCGGGCGTTAACTTTTTATCTAAACACCGCACTAAAGCTTCTGGCAACATAAGTGTTATGCAAGAAAAATACATTAATTGTAAGAAATCTTTCATAACGAGGTTATCTCCAGTAACCCATGTAGAATTACCTAAAATATCCTGATATTCGTTAAGCCTATCGGCAATGAGAGCTGCTCTCTCTATAACATTAAGCAGAGTCATAGTGGCTTGATTAAGTGTATTTCTTAATGTTAAAGCTTCATCTAAGGCTTCTTCACCGCCATGGATCGCACGTAGCCTAACTTTGAAATTGTCCCATGTAACTGCCTCTTGAAAAGAAACTCCCCTCAGATACGCACTTGCATCCCCTTTAGAAAAGTCTATAAAACTTTTAGCTTCATGCAATTGTACAAATGGGTCTGTGATATATTTAGCATTTAAGTGAGCGTCAACTGAAGAAATCCAAGACTCGACATTCTCAGGTAGGTACCCATTGACCCGACTTTGAAAAGGAAGGATAGCCGATCTGGCTCTCACTAGGGTTAGTACAGGAGCGGGGTTACTTGGTCCGGGGGTGGGGTTACTTGGTCCGGGATTTACAGGAGGTGTCATGTTTACTTTACTTTTTTTTTATCTCTATGATTCCTTGTAATCCTATCAATATCTCTATATGAATAAAGACGTCCACTGTGTAAACGCATAAGCACTATACAATAAAGATATGTTGCAGATTATAACACAATCCCACAAAACAATGATACTAATATAAAGATATTTCTCAAGAACTTCTGAAAGAAAACAGAATTAGCACAGAGAAAAAAAAATTCTAGACGAGAATTCGAAGTTGAATACAGTTTCCTATAATGAAGGAAAAATTAAGGTTTGCAAACAACTCACCCCAGCAATAATGGACGATCGACTTGTGACAACAAACACTTCACTACCTAAAATTGAATGAATAAAGAAATGTACTTAGCTTCAGTATATGTGGGCGATGGGCGATGACGTCATTTCCTCTCTCTCTCTCTGGTTTGCGAGAGTTTAGTTGTTTGGATGAATATTTCCAATTTGATATCCTGTCGTACTGTTGAATGTGTTATTTCCTGGATATGATTCTTGAATGTTTTAGTAAACGTTGATAAAGTTGAATGACATTCCTTCGTCTTCTTAAGATGTTGATTGAAGATCCTGTTCCTCAGTTTGTATAATATTTATAGTTGATGCTCGATGCATTCATTTCTTCGGTGGATGTAGATACTTCGTCGAAATTGTAGATTCATTACTGTTGTGACTGCTAAGTATTAAAGTTTAAATTGCTGGTTCTTAAAGTTGAATCGCTGCCACCAATTGTTGGTGTGGGACTGTTATAAACACACATTAGTGATCTATCTCATGTCTCTTCAATGTGAAATATAGTTGTTAGACTTGTAGGTTACTTCTTCTGAATAAGTCTATGTAAGTTAACTTTTAAAACAGTTTATTAGTAGCTCCATCACAGGAGTATGGATGGTTTAGTCGGAGGACCATTTCGTATGACAATTGAAATAGAACTGACAAAACTATCAAGTTTGGTGATAACTTCTCGTTAGTTATCTCAGCATTTTACATAAATATGATTACATAAGATTACTAACGGAACACATCTGTTTCCGTGCAAAGATCAAATAAGTCAACTGTTTCTCACGGGATGCTTGTGTTGTGTTTACTCTTCATACAAAATGTTACATTGCAATGATTTAGCTTGGTTTTGACTTTCGTATCCTGTTATGACTTGACATTCCCACACTCCTAACTTTTCCATTGATCCCTTGGGTCATGGATTTTATTATGTATAAATTACATATATATATATATATATATATATATATATATATATATATATATATATATATATATATATATATATATATATATATATATATATATATATATTTATATATATATATATATATATATATATATATATATATATATATATATATATATATATATATATATATATATATAGTGAGTTTGCTATACGTGGTTTTTTTAAATGAACATATATCACAAGCACATGTTCATTTAAAATACCACGTGTAGTAAACTCACGATTCAGCTATCATGGTGGACATGAGTTTATTTCAAAGTCTGTAAACAGATTCCTGAATTCGACAGGAATATGTACGGGGACTTGTCATAAACTTTTATCTCTCTTGATAGCTCAGTCGGTAGAATCGTGCTAGCATGGTTTCCGGCCCACAGGTGGGGGTTCGAATCCCTACCCGGCCAGAAGCTGTTACTATAAAATGAATTCCAAGTGGATATATATTCCCAGGATAGAATTTGGTATCAAATGCCTTTCGTGGGTGATATTTACATTGATTAAAATCACGTGTTCTTGTGATATACTGTATGTTCATTTCAAATACCACGTGTAATAAACTCACGATTCAGATATCATGGTGGACATGAGTTTATTTCAAAGTCTATAAACAAATTCCTGAATTCGACAGGAATATGTACGGGGACTTGTCATAAACTTTTATCTCTCTTGATAGCTCAGTCGGTAGAGTCGTGCTGGCATGGTTTCCGGCCCACAGGTGGAGGTTCGAATCTCTACCCGGCCAGAAGCTGTTACCATACAATGAATTCCAAGTGGATATATATTCCCAAGATAGAATTCGGTATCAAATGCCTTTCGTGGGTGATATTTACATTGATTAAAATCACGTGTGCTTGATATATATATATATATATATATATATATATATATATATATATATATATATATATATATATATATATATGTTTATATATATATATATATATATATATATATATATATATATATATATATATATATATATATATATATATATATATATATATATATATGTATATATATATATATATATATATATATATATATATATATATATATATATATATATATATATATATATATATATATATATATATATATATATATATATAAACATATATATATATATATATATATATATATATATATATATATATATATATACATATATATATATATATATATATATATATATATATATATATATATATATATATATCCCATGTTGATGGATAATAAGACATGAGGACATGGGTTTTTTCACTTTATTACAGAATGTTTGTGAATACAGAAAGCGACTATCACATTGTTCTTGTGAGTGTTCGATTTGTACTGCCAATCCTTTTGAGCGAATCATACAATGTTGCTCTGTCAATATGCTGAAACATCCAGATTTGTGGAAATATTCACTGTGATGTTAATATACTCTTACCATCCGGCATAAGACACGACCCCTTTGACAGCTAAGACACGTCAACTATAACAGAGTTCAGGGAACTAGAACAACAATTTATGACAGTCATAGAACTCTTAAAAGGGGTTATTGATATCACTGTATAAAACACATATAAATCTGCATATTTTTCATACAAGTCTTAGAATATTAATCCACCTATCATGGTTCTCACTCTGGAAGGAGGTGTGTACTTGCCTCCTCTAGTCTATGGTATATGGAGGACACTCTATACGGAATAGGGCGTGGTGTGGAATGGGCAGATATGCAACATGAAATATATACCTACAAATCACTCCGAAAAGTAGATATCTTCCACACAAAAAATAAAAATAAAAAAAATTTATGTAGAAATGAACACATGATATATAATACGATTCCAATTATTTCTTCTTTTGACTTTTGCAATAATAATACAGCATACCCAAAATAAAAAAAAATAATATCAATATCAGTATTACACAACCTCATGAATAAGCTCCCTCTGGTTGCTAGCAATACGGGCCTTTCAGGCGGGATTGCGGTAGAAATAAGGCATTCTTTCATTCATCGATTTTTCTTGTCTTGGTTTGCATTTTCATCATCTTTACTTAGCACACGTCAAAAGGAGAAATGAAGTCTGTTTAATTGACAACAACAACAAAAAGTTTCTACTCATTAACTGGTAAGTGGGTACACTCTGATTGACACTTTTGAAAAGTACCTCTTCCAGAACTAAATGTATGTTTGCCCGATGATGTTCAGACACTGCTTCATTAATAATAATTTTTTGTATCAGTGCCCTATTAGATTTGACCATCTTTACTCGGTATGGACGCAAATACGCTAGCTCTAGATTGTGTTTCCAAGGTTATAATCGTTTCAAATACACACGATCGCCAACAAGTACCTTTACCGGTGTGGTTTTGAATCATCCATTGTACTGGGAACTGTATTTGTCAAAAGCATTTTTCAAAAACATTTCAGTGGTTCATAATATTCTCATTAAGAGATTTAGTAAATAGACATGGTATTACTCATTTGAATAATTTAGTGAACTTTGGGATCAATCAGAACCCTATACGGTATAACAGGATTCTGTCCATACGCTAAAAAGAAAGGCGTGTCCCGGAGCGATGAATTATATGCAATGTTCACAGCTAGCACAGATGTGGGAAGCATGGCGTACCAGTGATGGGGGTCATAAGCTACTAAGTAAGGTAAAATTCGCACCACTTCACTATTATGAGATTCCATTAAGCCATTAGCCGAGGGCCTATATGCTGTCACTGAAAAGTGTTCAATTTCCATAAAGTCCTTGACCGATTCCACCACCTTCATAAACTCGATACCATTATCACTTATTAAAAATTTTAAGGTAACCAAACGCCGCCTTGCATAAGCATGAGGGCAACCAGTAATTGCATCCACAAATACACATATATACCAATGTTGTGTTATAAGAGTAGATAATGTTCCTACCACATCCATATGCACCCTATAAACATTCGATAGGAATAACAAACCAATTTCTGGCTTCTGGTAAAATGTCTTTATGTTCTTTGAAACAGTTATTAGCATGAAAATATTTTATATACCTTTATCTAAATGTTTTCATTTACAATCAAAAGAAGAATTCACGTGCTCTCCATAATGTCCTATCAATATCTAAATGTCCTGCATACGGACTTGCATGTACAATGTGGATAGCTCGATTAATTAAAGAGGGAGGAAGAATTACTCATGCAGAAAAAATCCCCTCCTCTCTTTTCATAAGCACAATATTAGATATAATTTCATAAAAAATTTCTCATGAAGCACATTAAAAAATGATGGATAGCTATTTGATTCACTTTTAATCACTACTCGAACTATTCTCTCGTCCTTCCTTTATGTCCCAACATCCAAGGTTAATCACAAGTGCATCATCAGGGCAGTTATGTCCTCTCTCACCAACACACATTCATGTTTACTATTACACCTATCTGTCTGTCTGTCTGTCTTTCTGTCTGTCTGTCTGTCTCTCTCTCTCTCTCTCTCTCTCTCTCTCTCTCTCTCTCTCTCTCTCTCTCTCTCTCTCTCTCTCTCTCTCTCTCTCATTTCCTTACATGCTCCTTGCGTGAATTCCTATCCCGTTTTCTATTTTCATTCGGTTCCTCAACATTTTGGATTAGTTCTTTTGTGGGATAGTAGTCACTCCTATTACTGCATCTCCAGAGAGGTTATCAGCTACCTTGTTATCTTCACCTTCCATGTGGTCAAACACCTTTTATGTAAAATAATCTTTCAGTTCATCTCAATTTTATGGACGTCAAGACTCCTTTGTAAAATAAATCATGTCAGGTCGGATGATCCCTCTGCAACTCAATTGGCTGACTTGATAAAAAGAGCCAATGCCTTTCTTGAACCAAAAGAATAACCAATGCTCTCGATCAGAGGTACTATAGTTGTTTTCTGCCCCCTTTTGATGCCCTGGAAGCAAAACAAATAGGTTGCTCTCTACCCTTATCATCTCGTTGAGAAATTGCGTCACCAATAGCTACGCTACTCGTATCTGTTGTCACTAAAAACGGGTAATCAAATCTAGGAAATGTGAGTAGGTCATCACTATTTAAGGCAGCTTCCAAATTGTTAAAGGCCCTCTGTTTTTCACCCCCACTCTTTATTACTTTTGTTTCTTTAAAGCATCTAAGGGTCTCTATCTCTCATAAACCTCATGAATATATGGTATTGCCTAGCGAGGCCAAGGAATCCACCTACTTCCTTTGGGATAAGTGGCCTGGGGAAATCCCTAAAAGTTTCTACTTTAGTGGGGCTGGGTTGGATACCTTCTGTGGTTATTATATGACCTAACAATACGAACTGTTCATAGAAAAATTTGCACTTTGATAAATTTATTTTCTTACAATTATGGCGCAATGCTTCTAAAACTTAACAAATATTATTATTATGTTTTTCTGCCCATTACCCTGTAAATATGATATTGTCTGAATAAACAAGAACATTGTGGCCAATTAAGGGAAACAATACTGCCATCATTACTCTAGAAAAATTACTAGGAGGATTCTTAGTCCCAAAAGGAAGAAAATTAAAATGAAATAGTTGATCATTAGCTAAAAAATGCCGTTTTGCATTTGCCTTCTTCCTGAATGGGGATTTGATAGTATCTGGATTTGAAATAGATAGTTGTAAAATATTTAGTATCCCATACCTTTAGGAGTAATACTACAATTGGAGAAGCCCAGGGATTCGCTCTTCTCGATAATTTCCTGTTCTCTTAATTTACCAATTTCCTTTTCTATCCCTCCCTAGAAATGAATAAGTTCCTTTTAAGGCCTTAATCTGATCGGCTCTGGTAGCCGCGTTTCAATACTAAAGGGAAATCAATCAATGTTCTGGGATGGCTGGCTCCAATTGCAATTACATTGGGATAATATCTTAAATATGTAACTGACTGCAGGTTGATATTCTGCCGGACATAGCTTTTGCGCTCGAATTATCCTGTTCCGAGTTTGTTGGTCTGTGCGGACTCCAGTTGTGGCTCCCAATATCCCATTATTAGTAATTTCAAATAACTCTAATTGACATAAAGAATCACTTCCTAACGCAACTCCTTTATTTGACAAATTAACTATCGTAATATCTGCTTTGATCTCATCTGTTTGTGACTCGAAGACTATGTGTGTCCATTTTTCATGGGGTTCAACTAAAACTTTGGTTTCCTTCCGGAGAGGCTGAGATGGGGTCCCTGAAATGCTCATAACCATCTTGGGAGGCAATACTTCTCCTTTTTCAGGTACAGCTGTTACCTTACCTTCTTGTCTCTCCATTCCTGTAATAGCCCGTACTCTCTCATGACTTTCTATCAACAAAATGCACCCTCCTACTATCACTGTTATCCTATCTTTCTCCCCACAAATGTATATTTTATTCTCCATAATAAAATCCAAACTAAGTATAGGCTCAGTTCCTGGAATGGCCAAGGAAGGCAGGATTAAAAAAAAAAAAAAAAAAAAAAAATCCTGTGTAAACTTCACAGATCCCAACTTACAGTTGACAATTGTTGTATACCTTTGAGGAGCTTCCTTCTTTAAGAAGCAAAGCAATCGAACCTGTGTCAATCAACGCTCATATTGACATCTGGTAGGCCAGTCCTGAATACTAGCATTCCTAGCCGCCAATTTGTATCTCAACTGGTGCTAACGACCTCCCTTGCAATACCATTACCCCCTACTTCTGTATCTAGTGCTGTGTGGGGGGAGGTTGGGGTTACCGAAGGAGGTGCCAGTAACTGCTCAATATTAGTCACCGCTTCTTCAACTACAGTATCTTCTGTCATGAGGGGGCCTTATCTCCCTTGCCTCCCTCTTCTTCTGTTTCCTTTCCCTCAGATATTGGGGGGAGGGGGGGGGGAGGGTGTACTTGTACCACAGCCCGGCTGCCCTCGTCATTTATTGTTGGGCCCTCTGGAGAAAGATGACTGTAGGCTTGACAAGTGTAAAAGCGTGAGATCCTTGGGTGGGGCACTCCACTCATTGGGGCCCTTCTCCCCACACTGCTTAGATCTGAAGACTCTTCTCATCTGCTTACTTCGTTCTCCACTCCATCAGTTTTGGGGGTTAGTGGCGGCCTCTTATTACATATGTTTTCATGGCTGCCACATTTCTGAAATCAGGATAGTTATTCTCAGGCATTCTTTCTTCTGGCAAACTGTCTAAAAGGTTTTGTATCCCCATCACTACATCTGCCAACGAGTGATTGTTATCAAACAAAAAACAAAATAGATATGTGCTTACTAATATGCGAATATGCTTAGAGGCAATTGATTTTTTATCACCTTTAGGAAGATTGGCACTCTATGTTGCAAAGGAATCACCGTCTCAAAAAATACAAATGGAAAAACTAAGAAGTGACTAGCGCTCCCATTTTTTTTTTCATATCCCCTTTCCTGGCATCGGGTAATGTGTATTTTTCAATTAAACGTTGTTCTATTTCATTATAACTTCTTAAACTGTCTTGTGGACAACACATTACTTCCGTTTCCAGAGTAAATTGAAGAAATCAAATTATAGTCCATTTCTTTTAGCGATGCATATTTGCACCGACTCGCGGCGGTGCCCTTTGAGCACGGAAAAGTTTCCGGATCCTGATTGGTTGGACAAAATAATTCTAACCAATCAGCGACCAGGAAACTTTGTGAGCTAAAAGGGCACCGCCGCGAGTCGGTGCAAATATGCATCGCTAAAAGAAATGGACCATAGTTGAATTTCTTTTTCGCTTTCTGACCACCCCTATGTGACTACTTCAAAGTCTCTCAAAACCACACACATATATATATATATATATATATATGTATATATATATATATATATATACATATATATATATATTATATATACATATACATATATATCTATATATATATATGTATATATATATATGAACATATATATATATATATATACACACACATATATATATATATATATAAATATATATATATATATATATATGTATATATACATATATATATACATACATATATATATATATATATGAGGCCGTGTATATATCTATCTATCTATCTATCTATGTATATATATATATATATATATACATATGTATGTATATGTATACATATATATAATTATTTATATATATATATATATATATATATATATATATATATGTATATATATATATACATATCCAAAGATGACATATATAT
>NC_090733.1:38735338-38752838 GCF_036898095.1 Palaemon carinicauda
TATTAAGTAAATCATAGTTTGTAAAGAACCACTGCGTCAATATGAAATATCGACCAGTTCTCCGCACAATACTTGTATTGGACAAAGGTTTTATATCCGCATAGGAGGAAAACCAATGCAACATAGCTTGCATAAAGGAACAATTCTATTAGAATTATCCCAGATAAGGTACATAGAATGAATGCTCAATTATACCAATAAATTGACACAGGTGAAGGAGACGCAAGGTTCTCAAGAACCAGTTTATTGACAGGCAATAAATAGACAGGTTAACCACAATTATATATATATATATATATATATATATATACATAAGAAGAGGATAACCCAAAACTTTAAGCATAAGTATGATAGTAAACAGAGCTTGTTTGTCTGAAAGAAAAAAAATTAAATGCCACTTTTAAGATACCGAGGTATTAAAGTCATAAAAGCCTGTATTACAAATCAATGACATTAGCGTTAGAAACGCTCGGCACACATGTCTGCACTTATGCTAGGTTCACCTTCGGAAATGGAACAGTCTACATGGGCAACACAGTGCCCTCACTTAGTTTGTAGTACAGTATGTAACTACACACTCACCCTGGAATTAATCGTCCCAATTAAGACCACTGTTCCTCGCAGAGTTAAACAGTAGGGTTAACACCGCGACCCACTGCTACCACAGATCTCTTTAGTTCCTCTACTTGCTTCGCATAGTGGCGAAAGAACACTCTGGAAGACTTCCAGCCAGTGTATGAACGGATATGTTCAAAATCCATACAATTAAAGAAATTTAAGGATGAGGCAACTTTCCTCGGATCGTGACCTGCGGGTGTATTGTCAGGATCCGCTCTGCGAATAAAATATGTGATTTTCGCTCTGAGTTGATTCAGAGATAAATTTGAGCCTGATGTTTCTCCCCTGAATAGTTGACCACCCTTGAAGTCTGAAGTTCTATGAAGATAGACCTTTAGGCATTCTACTGGACATAGAGATGCATCTTCTTTCAGAGAGCAGATTCTCCAGGGACCCCACCTGTTGGTGGGTAACTCATTCTTGGCGAGAAACGTAGGATCCGGAAACAGGTTCAGTTCTCCCCCATCCAGGAACTGAACACGACCTGCCTCTCTCGAGAGGCTACAATCTCACTAACCCTGGCCCCGGACGCGAGTGCAAAATAGGAAAATAACTTTTTGTGTCAAATCCTTTAACGCACACTCTTCATTGCTCAACAGAGAAGCGAAATGAAGAACTTGTCTAAAGACCATGAAATGGGCTTTGGAGGTGCTGAAGGTCTGAGCCTAGCACAGGCTTTCGGGACTTTATTAAAGATCTCGTTCCCTAGGTCGACCTGGAAGGCATATAGAATGGGTCTTGTCAAAGCAGACTTACACGCTGAAATCGTGTTAGCTGCCAATCCTTGACCATGGAGGTGGAGAAGAAAGATAAGCAGAAGTCTGTCAAGATCTCCTGCGGATTCTTCGCCTTGACAAAAGGCCACCCATTTTCTCCAAGATGACTCATATTGCCTTCTAGTAGATTTGCACTTATATTCCTCAAGGAAGTCTATGCTGGCTTTCGAAATCCCGAAACGCTTTCTCACCGCTAGGGAGAGAAAATCATGAGCTGCAGGGTCCGGGTTTTCTGTAATGAAGCGCAGACAGTTGACTTCTGGACTCGCTGGGTCAGAACTGGATCTGGTAGCGGTACAAACTTCAGCTACAGTTCCAATGCCAGGAGGAACCACACGATGTTCGGCCACTTGTGGGCCACTATTGCCGCTACCCCTTGAAGGATCTCAGTTTGTTGAGGACCCTCAACAGAAGGTTGTGAGGAGGGAACAGATAAATCTTGGACCATCTGTTCCAGTCGAGGGACATCGCGTCCACTGCTTCCGCTAAGGGGTCCTCGTACGGGGCACGTACAGGGGCAACTTCCTGTTGTCTTTCGTCGCAAAGAGGTCTATCTGCAGTTCTGGGACTGATTCAGAATAAAGGAGAATGATCCTGCGTCTAAGGACCATTCCGACTCTATCGGTGTGAACCTGGATAGAGCGTCCGCTGTCACATTGCGGACTCCTTGAAGGTGAACTGCCGACAGGTACCACTTCTTCTTTTCCGCCAATCGGAAGATGGCCAACATCACCTGGTTGAGAGGTGGTGACCTCGATCCTTGTTGATTCAAGTATCTCACAACTACCTCGCTGTCTATCACCAACCTTATGTGGATCGAGTGACGCGGGGAGACTTTCTTTAAGGTAAGGAGCACTGCCCTAGCTTCTAGAAAGTTTTATGTGAAAGGTCTTGAATAGCTTGGACCAAGTCCCCTGGACTTTTTTCCGATGAGAGTGACCTCCCCATCCCTCCTTCGAGGCGTCTGAGTGAATCGTCACCGACGGGGGAGGTTGCTGAAGAAGAACCGACTTCTTTAGATGTCTGGCTTGGGACCAAGGCGTGAGAAGAGTACTTAGCCGAAGTGGCTGGTCTTCTCAGATCTCTTCGCGCGTTTGATGCATAACTTCTCCAAACTCCGATTGCATCCTTTAGCTGTGCTCTTAGCACTGGGTCTGTCACCGAAGCAAACTGGAGAGAGCGCAGTACCCTCTCCTGCTCGCGTCTTGATATCCTTTCGGAATCTAGAAGTCTCTTGACAGAACCCACTATCTCCTTCCTTTTCTTCGCCGGGATGGAGAAACGGTGTGACAAAAGGTCCCAGTGGATTCCCAGCCACTGGAACTTTTGAGATGGAGAAAGTCGAGACTTTTTCTGTTGATCTTGAAGCCTAGGTACTCTAGGAACTGGATCACTTGACTGGAAGCTTGCAAGCATTCTGTCTCGGATGCTGCCCACACCAACCAGTCGTCCAGGTAGGCTACTACCTGAATTCCCTTTAGGCGTAATTGTTTGAGAGCTACGCTCGCAAGCTTCGTAAAAACCCTTGCGGCTATGTTTAGCCCGAATGGCATGGCTCCGAAGGCGTATAGTCTTCGTTGTAGCCTGAACCCTAGGTAGGGGGAGAGTCGATGGCTAATTGGAATGTGCCAATAGGCGTCTGACAAGTCTATAGAGACGGAATATGCCCTCTTGGGCAGTAAGGTCCTTATGTGTTGCAGTGTTAGCATTTTGAATTTGCAATTCACTATGAACTTGTTGAGTGGCGACAAGTCCAGAATGACTCTGAGCTTTTCCGAGTCTTTCTTGGGAACACAAAACAGCCTCCCTTACAAATTGATGGGCTTCACCCTTCGGATCACCTTTTTTCTCCAACAGTTCTTGAACGTACTCCTCCATAACGGGGGTGGAGTGTTGGAAAAACCGAAGGCACGGGGGTGGAGTGCTGTACCAGCTCCCGCCCAGTCCATTCTTGAGTAGGCTGTGGGCCCAGGGATCGAAGGTCCACCGATCCCGAAATTTCAGAAGTCTCCCTCCTACCAGTATCACCTCACTTGGACTGCCGTCCTGAGGTCTTGCCTTCCTGATCACGACCACCCCTGAATCCCCTTCCCCTTGAGGGGCGTCTAGACGAGCCTCTGGCTGCTCCTCTAGGCTTTGCTCGAAAGGAAGTAGACTGCCCTTCGAACGCTGGGGTGAATGCCGTGGACTGTGTCGACACGGCCTGGGGTACCCACTGAAAAGTGGTCGGGGTTTGTGCCACGATCTGGGGCACTGGGGGCAATGGCAATTGCAGTTGCTGTTGCTGTCTAACAGGCTTGGCTGGTCGAGATGGGAGCCTAGTCCTCATAGTCTTCCTCTTTGGTTGAGGACCCTCATCCGGGGAAGACTTTCTTTTGATAGCCAGGCCCCACTTCTGGAGAAGGTTTCTATTCTCCAAGGCGGCCTTATCAACAACTTCTTTGACCAAGTCGGTAGGGAAAAGGTCCTTTCCCCAAATGTTGGAGGAGATTAGTTTCCTTGGCTCGTGCCTCACCGTAGCCGAGGTAAACACGAACTCCCTACAAGCTCTCCTTGCCTCGACGAAGCCATGAAGGTCCTTCATCACTATGGCCAGATGAGTCTTGGCCACTACCATGAACATTTCATGGACCTTGGGGTCACTTGCCATCGTCTCGAGAGTAGTCTGAAGAAAGAAAGTCAGACAGCTTAGGGAGGGCCTCGCCGAACTGACGTCCGGCAATATCAGCCTCCAACTTTCCAACTGAGAACGTAAGATGGACGTCCTTCCAGTCTTTGTGGTCCATTGGCATGGCCAGCGACAAGGGTTTACACTCCTCTAGGGAGGGGCAAGGCTTGCCGGCCTCGACTGCTTTTAGTACAGCCAGAAACCCTTTCTGTAAAAAGGGGAAGGCTCTAGTAGGCGAGGACACAAAGGAAGGGAGCTTCCTATTCAATGCGGCTACCTTTGAGTTAGAGAAGCCCCTCTCTTTCATCGAGGATGAAAGTAGAGCTTGAGCCTTAGCATGGTCCATCACTATGACCTCCTTCGGCTCTGTCTCCTCCTTTGAAGCTGGTTCCTTCCTCAGCCGGACATAACAGTCCGGATATGATGCCTTGCTGGGCCCGAATTCCACCTCCTCCAGGGGAACTGAGCCCAGCTTATCCGAGATGACGATCTTTCCAGTCGTCATCGGCATGTGCTCAGCATACCTCCATGGGTTAGCATCTGAGCACAAGGGAAGGTCTTTCACATTAAGCTTTTTCTGGGGCCCATGTGATTCTGCAAGACACTGCATTCGCAGTTCCATTGCAGCCGCCTTCTCCTGATTCTCCTTCTGTATTTGTTGGATCATTCCAACAATAGAAGAGAGGGCCTGTCCCAGCTGTACTGGGAGACCAGCCGATGTAGAGGGAATAGGCTCCGGAATCTGAACCGGAGTAGCCGACACCTCGTCGACGTCTACCTCTACAACGTCTGGGGCTTGAACTTCATCCTGGGCTTCTGCCAGGAGGTCTTCCTCCAGACACCCGTCCACATCAGACATCCTGTCATCTAACTGGATGTCTTGCATCGCGACCGCGACTTCAGCATCCACCTGGATCTGAACTTAGGGGATCTCCTCTTGAGGGTGGGGAATCACTGCATCAGCTGATGCCTTAGGGAAAAGATACACCCTCATCTTCTCACTTGGAAGATAAGGGCCAGAAGTGTTCTTTTGGAAGCCCCTTACCCAGGTACGAAGCTTCTTCCTAGCTATATCCCTTGATTCCTCTGTCCTAGGGGAATCAAAGGTCTCAGTAATCAGGTTAGTGCACACAGTACATACCTGAGGGTCCCAATACCGGAGATCATCCTTGGAGACAGCGTATGCTGCGTGTCTCCTACAAAACTCATGTCCGCAGAGGTTCTTGCTGCGGACGTTGCAGAAAGCACTTCCGCACTTCGGAGTGTCCTTCTGTATAGAGAAGAAATTTCCATGAGTATCAAGTGAACTATGTATCACTGGATATGCATAGTATAGCATAACAATTCAGAAAGGAAAGACACACACTTGTGTTTCCCTCACAACCCATTGCTGCAGCCTTCCAGATAATAAAATCAAATGGTTAATCTCTTCTAGAGTAACCAATGTAAAGTTTCCAGAGGAAACAGGTGGAGCTCACACCTAAGCAATGATTTTAAAAACCTGGATAATAGACAGGAAAGAACTAACTTTCCTATCTGTAGGGCAACAGCAAAGGACTGTGCAAGAAAACACAAAAGTGTTAGAACACACAGTGCTGTACCAACACCCTTACCATAGTTTTCTTCTTACTGTATATGTTATACTGAAGAATACTAGTACAGTATAGGGGGATACGTGCCGGCCGGCACTTGCCGGCCGGCACACACCATAACTAGCTTTAAAGTATACTACTTAACAGCTATAAGGCGGCAGCACTCTGGTTCAAATGCATGCGCCGGCCGGCAGCAACTGCCGGCCGGCAACAGCCAATGTCGGCCGGCAATGGCTGCCGGCCGGCAACTACACAAGGTAGTACCCAGCTGCCGGCCACACTCTTGGTGACCGGCAGACAAGGGCTGACATAAGCCGGCCGGCAAAGGTACAAGACCGATGCCAGCCGGCAGCAAAAGAACCAGAGGACTACACCTGCCCGGCTGCCGGCCTCATAGGCCGGCAGCCGGGTCGGGTACATCACTAGAAGAAAAATAGAATGGACGCCGGGATAAGAGTGTACACTACCTCCAAGCCCGGCAATCCGAAAGAGTGCATATAAGGAAGGGGAGAATCAAATTCAGGCTTCCTGACCAATGCCATCTGGCTCTACAGGCAGGCATGGAAGAGGGACCAAGGGAGGTCCGGGCAGCACTCAAAAATATAAGGCTGAGTCAATTCCACATCCTAACCTATACTAGGTCCAGATGTAGAACGACGTACAGTACTGTAATGGCTAGGCCATTACGGAGATAGAGGGGGAAGGGACAAAAGAGGGTCCTACCGACCTTGCTTTAGTGACGGATCACCCGCAGCCAAGAAACTTATCTTAGCCTAAGGGAGATCTAAGGGGGAAGGCCAGCAATACTTGCCAGCTCCCAGAGCACCAAAGCAAGGAAGGTGTTGCTACTCCCAGGGAAAGAAACTTATCCTCCCCCGAGAACAGCAACAAGGACTAGTCTGGTAGATCACAAAAGAAGGAATCATATCCACAGAAACCTTTGGTAGTGACCTAAGGAGGCTAAGCCCCCTTTGTCTGTGTCAGGCCAGCGAGGGAGACTCTGCCCCAAGCCAGACAAACACAGACTCAGACTAAAAAACTCTGTTGTTCTGTCCCTCTTTGAACCATACTACAGGAACAGGAAGGTACAGTAACACCCCAGTATAGTTTTATCGAAAATAAATTCTGAAAAAACCACTTAGGGATAAGCCCAAGGCTTAAACAGAGGGAAAGGGATTGCATACCTTTTCCGAAGAAAAGAAAGCAACCGGGGAGTATGATAAAGTATACTAAGGCTCCATAAGCAACTTAGCCTAGGCACCAAGAGAATCGATTACCTAAATCACCGAAACTCACTCGTATACTATCTTGGAAATATTCCACACAGTCTTAAATGTATAAAACATAGCCTACAGCTTCAATAAAATTTTTATTAAACTCGGAAAAACCAAAATCATGCATGAAGTACTAGGACCAAACGACTAGGCTACATGGCCTAGCGTAGGCCAGAATGGCGAATACTTCGCCAAAATAATACTAAGCACGAAAGGAAATCCTATGTAATGCTAAATAGCTAAAATTTATTAAAGCAAAACAACCAGGAATGTCGCTCTGACTAACTAAACTTATACCTAGCGAGCGACAGCGTCCAGGACGCCTCTGGTAGGCTACGGCTCTTGTATCAAAGATTAATCCTATTAATCACTCAAAATTTACCAAGAGCCTACATTTATACATAAAAGACATTATACTCAACTTATCAGAGGCCGACGAAGAAGGAGAAGCCATGAAAAGTAGAATAAATCCAAGATTTGCGAGAAACACAGGAAAAAACACCGAGTTGTTAAGCTACGCAAAAAGGAATACAGATGGCGCCAGGATTGGCGCCAGGCACGCATACGAATCGGAGGATAGGGAAGCCTTGGGAGCGGCTCCCCTTTTTCTTTCCCGAATTCGTTTCTTGCCAGTCCCTCCTACGAGACGAAATCTCTGTCCAGGATGCAGATTGCCATGTGGCGTGTCAAGAATACGTCCTCTGATATGTCGCGATATCCCTTTCACGAGGGATACTCGCTCCAGGAGTTAGAATTCTGGTACCTTAAGGTGAATTCTCTGGGAATATCGCCGTAGTTGTAATATACCCTAGGAAGCTACCTTATAGGAACTTCCATCAGGACGACATGGCTTGAGCCCAAAAATATATATATATATATATATTTATATATATATATGTATATATATATATATATATATATATATATATATATATATATATATATATATATATATATATATATATATATATATATATATATATATATATGTATATATATATATATATATATACATAATTATATATTTATATATACATACATATATATATATATATATATATATATATATATATATATATATATATATATATATATTGAATCAGGTAAGTTTCTAATAACCAATTATTCGACAGTAAATTCCACCGAAAAAATTGTTTGAAAAATAATATATCTTTAAATTTTTATTTCTCCAAAGCTATTATCAATTTTGGAAATATTCAGTAGTATACTAAAGGATTTATACTCTTTTTTTAATAATGAGCACTAAACATCTATTTAAATCATCATTATTTTAAATATTCATTCAATAAAATATTTTGGATTTTATCCTTTTCATGATTTATTTTTCTCCTGAAGTTTTGAATTCTCAAGATGGAATTTACAAAATAGGAAAATGAAAATAGAACAAAACATAAATTTTATTTTTACAGTTATCCACTGTATATATTAAGGACAAAACTATGAACAACATGATAAATTGGAAATATAAAATATGCATGCAGCTTAAAAGGTCAGCTATTTCTATCTGTCGAAAAGCTAAGTGGAAATCACATGCATGCATGAGACCGTTATGCCATTTATACTGCTAGAGTCGAAGAGATAGGGATAGAGCATGTAATACATGAGCTACATAATATATTGTATCATGTGTTACAATGGGAGTAAATGTTGTCGTAGCTGTGAAGCTCCCTTCAATTGCAAATCTGAAAGAAATATATAAAATACACGATCAAAGAAAAATTATGGCCCTGCTTTGATTGATAGCAAAATCAAACTTAACGATCTAGAAAAGTATACAAAATCCATCAAAAGGATTTTATGTTTATGATTGTGGTCTCACAAATGAACGTATATTATTCCTTTTTCAACCCAGATCATGTTCATGGAAGGGGTTCGCTGACGGCATTTTTAAAACTGTACCTTTAATTTTTGCTCGGCTGTGTAAAATGCATGGTGTACAGTCAAAAGCAAATGTCTTTTCGTCTCTAATCCCCCTCTGTCACCCCCAATATCTATAACTTCCAAAATTTCAGGTGTAGAAGAGTTTGGTTTTTAATGGTTACTGCAACGGGTGGGAGGAGGACGCCAGTGGGCCGGGGAAATACTTGTTAAAGATATAAGGGGTGTGATGGTAGGGTAACCACAAAAAGATATGGATGAACGTAAATTCAGTATAATTTCTCCAGATCTTAATTCTATCATTACAATGTGTGTGATTCTATAATCGGATAGTGTAGGGTAGGCAGATTGCGTTATTAAAGTTGTTACGAGAAAGGAGTCATTTTGTTTGAAAGTAGTTCAATATCGATTCACCAGTATCATAATATTTTTCAGTAATGATTCCAAATTATAATTACGTTGTATAGACCTATATGTTGTGTTATTCGAGATAATATTCCAACAGAAATGGTATTCGCTAAAATAATGAATTTTCAAATAATTTGTAAATTTTGGTCTGGCTGAAAAACTTTACTCATACACAATTTCAAATTCAATAACAATTAATTTTCTCAAGATAGCATATCAATAATTGGTTTGAAACAATTCAGCATATATGAGCAAGTATTTCAGGGAAGACTTATGATTGTGTGGGAAATCAATCATCTGAGACCAATAATACTACAAATCATCTTCATATTACTTTATATATTCTCGAAACTTACGATAAGTAAGGTTAGTTAGATGTATTCATAGCTATTTTGATCTCGTTGAATATTTTTTTTTCTTTAAAGATACGGTTCATATCAAGGTAAGAAAGTGTGTGCCACCACAAATGAACTCTACTTTAGTTTGTAGATTATATAGGCATTATATGTCATAGTTACTGATTACATGTTAATGACTCTCTCTCTCTCTCTCTCTCTCTCTCTCTCTCTCTCTCTCTCTCTCTCTCTCTCTCTCTCTCTCTCTCTCTCTGCAATGGTATTTTCTGTGAGGGTTCTTTGATTAAAAAACTATATGCTAAAATGATCACATTATATGCGTGAAACAAGCACTCTGTGATTGGTTAACTCATAAAACCATTGTGGATGGCAAGTGTAAGGTTTGGGGGAGAAAACCAATGGAGAGAAAGAAGTAATGTTGCTGAACTGCTACATACCATTGATTGTTATGCTATCTTAAGAAAATTAATTGTTATTCGACTTGTGAAATGTGCATGAGTAAGGTTTTCCAGTCGAACCAAAATTTAAAAATTATTCCAAAAGTCCTTATTATAACGAAAATCTCTTCTGGTAGAATTTTATATCGAATAACACAACACATGGGTCTATACAACGTAATTATAATTTCCAAATCATTGCCAAAAATATTAGGATATTGCTGAACGATACTGAATAGGGAGCCGATGTCATAACGTCAGTTAATATGGCAACGGCCACTCTGGTTAAACACTGATCTGAAATATCCTCGTGGGGGGTGGCTGCTTTCAGCATAAGGCCTTGGGCACAACTGGCCGTACTACCAGCTACGGGGGGTATACAGGCAAAATTTGTGTGAAATCGTGGGTGTGACGCGAGAGGCAAGCAACAGTCCAAAGACTATATACTGAAGGAAGATAGGAAGGCTCAAAATAGAATGTTAATACGCTAGTTGGCAACTCCAAAGTGAATACAATAGTTGGTTGCTCCGATTTCAGATGGCGTTGTAGGTATACATCGTTTGTCGTCTGTTTGTTTATATTCAGAATTTGACAGTTGACTCATACGAAATCATGGCGCCGACAGTAAAGAAGTCACACATGTGTGTTGTGTGCCATAAACAAAAAGAAACCGATCCTCATTTGGTATTTCACAGGTTCCCTAAGGACAAAGAATGGTGAGTACAAACAGTATAATACATGCAGTATGTGCTGCTAATGAGTAAGCCCCACTGATATTGGATGTAAGATTAAGGCAAGGCATCCACAGTAAACCTTTTTTGTTTTTCATTTTTTGTTGGCTTGTATGCTACCTTATTTCTATTTCCAACCCCCTTTTGATTATTTTTGTGTGATACAATTTTTTGTTATTTTGATCCTTTTGATTGTAAATTTATACAATAATTAGTTTATAATACTAAACTATACATGAGTGCATCATGCTTTTCCATTTCAATAAAAAAATAAAATACAATTGTGTTTTTATACACCTAATATCTCGCCATCTTACAGTGGCCTACAAACTGTAATTAAATGTATGCCTACACATAAGCATTTGTGGCTAAGTTTAACAAGTCAGATATACAGTATGTTTCAATTTATACGAATGTGGTATTGTATAGAACATTTAAAAATGGTTGTAATATATTGTACAATACATAGATTAGCAAGAAAATTAACTAAATCATAAGAGATATAGCTATTCAATTTCTGAAAAATAGACTGAGAAACATAATTTGCAATTTAGTTATCTAAAATTTAAGAATGTCATGAATATATGAGTAAAATATACTGACATAGTAATGCAAAATATGAACAAATATGTCGCAAAATTTACAATCGAATTCCATCCTATATACCCGTAAGCATTACCGCTCTGAATGTTTGGTTGTTCGCTCAACAGATGGAGCCATTCGTTTCGCATGGGAGTATCTGGCATCTTTTCATAGCACACTCATTTGTGTGTTAAAAGCCTGAGCCTTCCTATCTTCCTCCAGTATATAGTCTTTGCAACAGTCTTTGACCTTGTAGCCCGCCGTCTACTAGCCGCAGAATCTTCACTAGCTGCACTAAAATGTTCTGCGGTAGTCAAGAAAATTTGTAGTCACAGACAGGATGCACGTCTGATGCAAGTAAGCCGTGTGTGTGACTCACGTGTAACTTATGTGCCGTAATATTTTTTGTGGCATGATCTCCACACATTGGTCGTGCGTGTAATTTGCGTGTAACTTGCGTCAAAAGTACGAGCCACACACGCTTGTCGTACGGAATTAAAGGAAGTACGTGCAGATTCTGCAGCTGGTATATGGCGGGCTACGAGGTCAAAGACTGTTGCATGCTCCTTGCATCACACCCAAGATTTCATGCAAATTTTGCCAGTATATATTAGAGGTATTATGGCCAGTTGTTTCCAAGGCCTTACATCGCAGGAGTTTATGGCTACGACAGAAAAATTTCCAGACAATTACGGCTAAAAAATTTGTATGGGGAGTGGTGCCCAAGGCCTAACACAGAGTTCATTTCCTACTACTCTGATGACAAAAATACATAAAGCGTGATAAAAACCACTACATTTCAAATATTATACTGCCCTTAATAAAACACAAGTAAAGTCTTAGATCTGTCAGCGCATTAAGCTGTTGTTGTGAACCGGCATGAGACATCGGTTCCCTATTACTTTCAAATAAATGCTTCCTTCCCAGTACCAAAACGCTTCCCCTGCCCTACCCCACCATTTACGCCTTTAGAATCACACTCTTACATTGTTACGACAGTGTTACTCGAATATTCTGCAAATTAATGGTTACGGATATATTTGTGGATAAATACTCTTCCAGGTTATTATACCAAAGATGTATTTCACCTGCCATATTACTTTTTCTCACGATGGTATTTTGCACTTGTCAATGGATTGTGGGTAAAACTACCTGATCGTCCTTTGTTATTGGTTATAAATTGTGGGTTTGGAGAAAATGCTTTAACTTACATGGTTGCTTTTTGGGAAGATTATACAATTAACTAAAACTTGGGAATTAATATGTCATTTTAAAAAGTGCGTGTCAGTTGGCTGCCTTAGATTCCATTGTTCAGACGTCCAGTAGTTGTTGCTTCTCATATTTTGTTAGACGGTGTCGTGGACATTACAATGGATATCTAGGTCTAGTTAGAAGGTGTTTTTCAACATTCAGGCTAAAAAAAAAAAAAAAAGAAAAAAAAAAGTTGTGTCCCAAGGTGAGTCATGCGGCATTAATACGCCGAATAACTAGCCCTCCCCTGGGACTAGTATTTCGACATAATGCGTATGGCGGAACATACTCCGCTTTCCAGAACATAGGAGCAATTAGATAATGTTGGATCGCTAGTGAAGCGAGCATACAGCCGAGGAAGCACCAATAAATCAATAGCTCAGTTAGGTAACAAGGTATTTGTAAAGTGATGCGGATTGCTACGAATGACAGGACACCATAGAGCATGGAGTGAAAATATCCCGTATTCCATGCTTTCGGCAAACAAAAGCTCAAGTGTTTTGACTGTGCTTTTATTACTGTTACATGATTTTGATAAGAGCAACTTTTTTTTTTATTACTATGACTGCTGTGTATTTGTTAAAGAGATTTTCATGATATACCCGTCTTCTGTATTCTCCTACTTAAAAACACCAATTTCCCACTGTGAAACACCATTACTGTAGTTATCTAGGGAGCTTCTGTATTTCTAAATCTGATTATTTGCATATAGTCCTGGAGCCAAGGGGTGTTTGCATCCATTTTATGTCCACAAAATTACCCACCTGATTTTGATAGTGGACCACCTTGGACACATTTTTAGCGAAGGTGTTTGTTCTGAAACCCGGCAGTAATGGAGATATTCACTAGTTTGTTAGAAATGCTCTGATGCAAAATCGCTCCAAAAGTTAGGGGTACGGGAAATTAAAATTAACACAACATTGCACACAATTAACCTATGGTTTTGTGTTGGTGCTTAAATTGAAGCTATTTTAGTTATCTACAACATGAAAACAAGTTCAAGGTCATCAGATGAAAGTCAAGGTCACCAAGGTCAAAGTGTGACGTAATTTTACTTATGCTTGAAATTAAGACTTTCTTTCATTTGAAGGCCAACAAAAAAACTCATGATGATATAACTGTTTATTTGAATGCACATCTGAATACCATACAATATTAGGTAATTTTAGAAAAAGAATTGAAGTCTCTAACACAAATAGTAGTCCTTTGAGGTTGAGTTGAAAATAGCGAAAATCGGCAACTTTTGCCAATTACATACATGCAAAAGACAGACATACGGCAATGCACAGGAACATCATTTAACTTAACAGATATGATAAGAAGGGTACAAAAATCATTTTCCATCAACCTTTACACCAACATTTTAGAAGAATATCAGTTGCATGCATGAAACCTATTTACTAGTGAAACGATTCTATGATACCAGATTTCTACAGCCTGTGTTGTTTGACTGGCAGCTGCAGTAGGGGCAACATGTAATCTGATTTTGTCTGCAAGGACAGCGCTGGGTAGCACAGGCAGAACATTTGCATGGGAGTGAAAAATCATTTGGAAGCAATAACTGCATTCTCTCGGGCAGCAGAGCACAGTAATCGTGATAGAAGCCAAACTCGCACGGGTTTAGTTCTGCATTGTCAAGGCAGTGTAACTGCAAGTATGTCCCATAGAATGCTCGAAGTATGTGTCCTTTAACTGAGCGACTAGTTGGAGGAAGGTCTAATATGGTCTTCTTGCTGTGATGGTAGAGATGATGCCTCAGCTGGTTCATTGATTTACATGGTGTTCCAGATTTGAAGACGTTCACAAGATACTCTTCAACTGCCGCAAAGTCAATATTGGTTGGATCCTTCCCAAATTCACAGAGATATTGAGCAGGCTTTGCTTTCAAACCAGAAGATTTAGTTCCAAATTTGCTTGAGGAATCACAACCAGTAAGGTGATGGAGTGGTAGTATGACTTTTCGGATCTCAGGGTCCATCTTCTCTGCCAAGGTATGCAGTGGTATGTGTCTGGTTGCATTTTCCACACCTGCTCTTATCCACAGTTCCTTGAGGCCATAACCTCTCAAGAGATTCCAGTAATGAAGTCCAAGTACCAGGACATCTGTGTCATTTGACAATAAGATGATTCTTGAAGCTCCACCCTTGACAGCCTGCAGGGCATGTGGGATCATTCTCACGTCGGCCTCTTCAATTCTGTGATTTAGTTCAGGCAGTTGGATGCTGATATCATTAAAAACACCTCTGCATGGTTTGGTTTCACTAAGTCCAAATGCACTCACCACTATGTCTGCTGTTTGCATTGGGTTCTCCAAAATGTGCTCCCGAATTAACCCTTGGAGCTTTGCTTTGTTCATAGATGAAGCCCAGAATGATTCCATGGTGACTGGTAATGGTGTTCCAGGTGACATATCATTCAGGTCAATTGGACTATTTTTACATCTCCTTGCTCGTTCACTGTCTTTAACTGAGCCCTCAATATATGTGTCAAACACAAAGTCGATACGATTTGCATTGTTGCAAAGGCCATGCACATAACCCAGAAAATTTGTGCAGAGATCACCAAAGGTATTGATATTAACCGTTCGCATTCGACGCAAGTAACCCATGACATCCACAATTGCAGCAGTATTCGCAGGTGTCCATGCTGGTGGCTGCAGGTAGTCCTTTGCATCAAGCAACTTCTCCAATTCATGGCAGAGGTCACTTTTGTTTGGTTTGACCATTAGCCCTTCTGAGTCGAAGAGATAGTTTGTGTCGATCAGGTCATAAGTGAGCAGGTCCTGTAAGTCATACCCTCGCACTCTGGCAATGTCAAAGATCTTCTGAGTTTCCGCCAACTGCTTCTGGTTCTCTTTGGCTTTTGTTTGGCGAGTGTGCTTTGCTGCTCTGTCGCTTTTAAATGTTTTCAGATTTCGGCGGTGGATGGGGTCAGAGATTAAACGTTGTGTTGTCACAAATCGCTCAGTCCGAAAGGTCTCATAGAGTGTTTCTCAAAACCTGACAACTTAGTTCCTGTTTGAATTGTCTTTCTCTGTGTGTTACCTGAGTTTGGGACATATTTGGTTTACTATTCCCTAATGTACCAGCTGGTTTGTCCTGCATTAGGATAGACACAGTGTCATGACTTCCACCAATTCCAGACAAAGGGTTTTCCTCATGATCAAAGTTGTCAAATGCGCCAATAGTAAATCTACTTCGATCAAACTGACTGGGAAGAGGGACCTGACCCCGATTTGATTCAGTGATATATGAAGCCATATCACAATGATAGCGAAGAACCTCATCATAACTGGTTGCAAGTCCAAACCGATTGAAACTTGAGATGAGAGTTTTTGACCTGCAAGCATTGTATATTGCTTCTGAGTTCAGCATGTGCAGAGGAGTGCGCTTTCTACCATTGTTCACTATGTAAAACATGACCAGATAAACAGAGAGTATTTTTCTCATTTTTCCATCAGAAATGTCACAGTCATCCAGGTTTTTATGCTGTGAGTTGTCAGGGTCATTGTAATTGCACTTCACATCAAAGTCAAACAGTGTTGAGAACACTTCGGCAACTTCATCTGGAATTGCTATGTCTCTGTACGCTTTCTCAAGTTCACTGGCGTCACAAAATTTGTCATTGAGCTCAAAGTCCTCTTTCAAGAAACAATTCCTTAACAATAAACCACACTGTTTTAGTATATCTGAAGTCATTTCCCTATCAGAGTGTTGTGGCATACTATCTACAGCACTATTCTTGAAGAAGATTGTAGGGGCCTTTGCACTTTGAGGGGTGAAGAATGACACATCATTACCACACATATTTAGCAAATACAGTTTCACATCCCTGTTTCTGAAGGCAGTGACATCTTGATCACCACTCTGTACCACTTTATTGCAACTATCAGATACATATGACAAGTTGTAGCACCTCCCAGAGTTCAAACCTGGTTCAATGTTCTTCATTACATCTGCAAATATATCCAGCTTCTTTTGACCAATGGACGGCAACGCAGACTCTGAGGACTGCCTTTCTCCTTTCAAGATATATTTGCGGATGCAGTCATTGTGACAGTACAAATCTGCCCCAAACACAGCATCTGCATCTTGCAAGTCACTGGTTCGCGTGTATACTTCATCCTGAAGAGACAGTGCAGCTCTCAGGAAGGACTTTGCACGGCCTTCCTCCGAGATTCGCCACTTCTTGTATACTTTGTTGTGTTTTACATGGCCACATATTAAGCACGGCTTGGAGAAGATGTCTACATTTGCTGCACGTGATGCTGGATCCGGTGCTGCAGTTGAGGAACGTCTCCTCATCTGACCACCAGATGAGGTACTCTGCTGTGCACCTGCGTCAGATGTTGCTGCCAGCTGCAATCTCTCAAGATTCCTTTTGTGTGTGTACCGTTTGTAGCAATCATTATTAACATGGTAGACAAACTTCACCTGATCAACATGATTCAGTCTCTCTAACCCACAGTCCCCTCTAATGCCAGCAGCTTGGATTACTGCTAATCTGCCATTCTCTGTCCCTGATGTATTAAGGTTGGGTTCCTCTCTTTGGCATATGATGCACCTCTCAGGATCAGTGGATTGGCTAGGTTTCGGTGAAGCTGTTCGTCTCCGTTTTCTTGGGATATCCGCCATACTTGATGATGTCCCTATGTACTCGTCAGTCCTGAAAAGAAAAAAAAGAGCATTAACCCTTAATCGGTCACATATAGGAAAAGTGTATGGTTTACTTTTTTGCCTTGGTATTATAATTCAACGATACTAGCTAAGATATTTTTGCTAAAACTGCTTTTTTGATAAATTAAATATTAAAATTACAAATTGTTACCAAATTAAAGTAATCAAATTCTAACAAACTAGTAAATATCTCCATTACTACCGGGTTACAGAACAAACACCCCAACTAAAA